>NC_056735.1:1627565865-1627733365 GCF_019279795.1 Protopterus annectens | reverse complement strand
CGCAATTTTAATGGTCTGGAAGTTTGACCTACATAAAAGGCTGTTCAAGAGCAAATAGCCAGATATATAGCCCAGTCACTATTACAATTGCCAAACATTCTGATAGAAAAAACCCTAGATTTGTTTTTAACTTGAAAATTCCTTAGTTGAACATATGAATTTACAAAAAGAGCAATGGCCACAGGGGTAACAGCCCACCACTTGTGTGCCATCTATAGTAGTTTGGACAGAATTTATAGAGGGTAAAACATTTTTATAGTGGCTGAAGTAACTACTTAAAGTTTTCCCTTTCCGAAAAGAAAAAGAGCATCTCTGACATAACAAACACAACCTGTCATCTGTTAATAAAATGTCTCAATGTTGTTGTATCATATCTAAAAATCTATGATGTTCCTACCATAGGTGGTAGTGAATCTAATTTTGTTGCTAGAGCAAGGGCCACAATCTTTGTATTTCAAAAGCTCTCTTCTTGAATATGATTGTACTTCCGTACTAGTTTGGCTAACCTGTGCCAATGAATTGCCTCATTCAACAAAACGACCTACAAGGTCATTATCAAAATGTATATATTCTTCAGTATTGGAGCATATTCTATGTATTCTCATAAACTGTGATTTAGGTATGCTTGCTGTGATTTGCTTAGGATGACAACTGGCTGCGTGGAGTAAAGTGTTGGAATAATGTGCTAGACAAGGTTCCATCAGATTCTTTAGACACTTTGAACATCTAAAAAAGAAATAGATGTAGCATCATAATTTACCATAAACCTAATGCCCCAGTTGTTTTCATTCAAATATTTGGGGTGCACTGTCCTCACTTTTGTTTTCTTCTTCTTCATCCTTTTTCTCTAGATTATAGTCCATCTGTAAATGCCCAATTTTGTTACATTTATAAAATTTCAGTTCACACTTTTTTGCATCATGACTTGCTTCCCAACAAATATAACATTTCCACGTATCACAGTTACTTATCAAATGATCATCTTTTCCACATAAAAAAATGTTTTAGGTTGTCCTCAATATTTTACAATACCCCTACTACCCTCTAGATTTGTCATACTAGTGGTATGAACATTTTTTTCTTTCTCCATTTTCAGTACAATATGACAGTTCCATCCACCAGTCTGTAAAAACATCTTTACAGAATTTGCTTAAATGTCTCTTTTAAAGTCTCTTTTTCAAGTTAATTTAGAAATTGAACATATATTTTCTTCTTTGTTTCTCTGTGAAATGCTTTAGCCGTTTTTGAGTTCAATGGACTACAGTTTTTTTTTTCTTTTCATGCTGCCTCAAAAAACTTTCCATAACAGATCCACTCTCAAAAATAATATCGTAAAATGTCTCTTGATGAATAAGATCCTTTACTCCCAATGAGACCATTAAATTATTCTAAATGCCGTATTTGTCTGTTTCTTTTTCTTTGTTCTGAATTTTTACCTCAAATTTCCTTTGATTGTTAGCATTTCCTGTCCTCTGTTCATCTCTCATTGCTTTCTGTACAGTTTTGGCATATTATTTCTTTTTCTAACATTCTTATTTTAAAATGGCTTCTGATTCCTCTGAATGGATTTTGTCCATAATTTCTCCCCATGAAGAATCTTTTCTACTGTCCAGCTTACTGTGCAACAACAGTTCACCCAAAATATCATCCTGCAACCCTCCTGACTGGAGGTTGTAATAAAAAACGTCTGTCATTGTTTTGAACGTTTGCTTTCTGTGAAAACAACATATTTTGCTGCAACAGCTCCTCAGAATCCTGTAAAGCCTCAAACACCACACAAGCGTTCACCACTGTGCTGTCCACCATCTTGGATCTCCTTGAGCACTGGTCTCCAGCTGCCCGCGAACAAGTACTCTCCTTTTGAGTAGGGTAAGATTCCCCCAATGCCCTGGCCAAATTTCACCTAGTATATTATATACTATAATTATATTATATACTATGAATAGCACCTTGTGTCTCCCTTGAAAAGATGCCACTAGACTAGTGGGACTAACCTGGTTAACAAAAGGTAAATAACTTAAATAAATGACACTTAAAAGATATTATATCAAACTTGGTGAGCCTGCCTGTGGCATTTTGATATATGGTCCAGTACAAATCTGTATTACCCTTCTGTGATAATATTGTCCTAACAAAACTGTAAGGTATGCATCTGATTCCTCTTACTGATGTATGTCCTACCATGGTCTCCTTGGTCCTTCAGTTTGTTTAGATGGGAGTTTTTTTATTAATTTAAATGATAGGTAAATATTAGGTTAGTCTGATCTGGCATAGCCCCTTTACATCAAAGACCTGGGGAGAAAGACTGATTCAATAAACAATGCATCAGACAACAGTTAAAAATATGAAAACATGCAGTATACAGATTGCCAGTACATACTAAGTAGTGTTTTTGATCTGTCATAGTTCTTTTACGTATAGTCACATGGCAAATATATGAATGTCTTAATATATTGTTTACATGTTTACACATTTACAGTGGTAAGAAGGGAATTCTGTATTGCTTCTCTCATAAGCAAGGACATTGCCTCCAGAAAAAAAAGAAGTTATAACCTCCTTGTACTCTTCCCGCATCAGGCTAATAATGGAGTACATTGCCCATTTTGGTATATACCTTTCCAAGAACCTGCAGCAATTGGAGAAACCACAAAGGTTCCTCATAAGGAAAATTCAAGGTCTTCCATCATCTGTCCTATGTGGATCGGCTGAAATCTGTCACTTTATTCTGCTTTATGCAGACTACTCAGAGGCAATGTCTGCCTTGTGTATAAGGCAGTCTCTGTCCCTGCTTTATTGGAAATGCTGCATATCCATAAGTCAAATGGTACAATGGTTACTCACTCTAATGACCTTAACCTGGTAAGTGACACTAATAGAACCTGCTGCAAGGACAGATTTGTCTCCCAGAGATTACCACACCTTGGGAACAGACTCCCACTTTGTCAAACACAGCACCTTGTTGACCCTCTCCAAACTCAATCTGGGCAATTGGATGGGTAACTGTAAATTTACCACAGGGGTTCCATCTAAGTCCCTCTTGGACAGGGGTAGTAGATGCTGATTGCAGAAATAAGGGTAAAACTTGGCTAGGCTTGTAAGAGTACTAGGGTCATTAGCCTAGTAACCTCCTATGATACTATGAATGTGTATATAAATATAAATGACACACAATGGCTCAAACCTTCAATTTTGGGTCATTCCTGAGCTTACGTTTAATTAATTATTTGTCTTTTGTATTCTTTACGAACATTTTTCTGTAGATATATATATATATATATATATATATATATATATATATATATAGTAGTTCATTGTTTCAGCTTTCTTGATTTTTTTTTCTGAATACCTTCATTGAATTATCACTTGTGACATAGGCAAACTTATATTTATATAAAAGAAAAGCCATATTAACTTGCTCACAGTTACAAATGTTATGTTGTTCTGTACATTCTAATCCATCCAGTATTACATAAATTGGTCAACCCTTGCCTTCCCTTAAACCTCCTTCCTCCTCCAAAACATTTTTCTGCATTTATTGTTCCCTCAATTTCCATTTTTTTCTGTGTAATTTGGTCCTATCCTTTTCTAAAGAATCCATTTCCAGTTAATTTATCTTTGTTACAATGTTCACTTCTTCAAACATGGCTGGTTTATAGTTTGATTTCTGTTTGATTTCCATTTTCTAGTAATTGCTTTTTTGCAGCCACCAGAATTAAACCTAAAAGTTTTACTATGTCTAGGCAGTTCAGATCCTGTAGCCAACTCAAAAAAGTCATTTCCTTAGTTACACCCATTAGCTCGCCCAGTATTTCTGATAGAGTGCTCTGTAGGGAATTTTTAAAGTCTGCCAACTTATTATGATCCCAAAACATATGTTCCCAGTTATCTCTTTCTTCCTCATCACACCTCCAACATCTTCCATCTACATGAGGAAGAATTCTTTGGAGTCTGCAAAAATCTTAAATTGTTTAGACTTTGTTGCATACTTGGGAGCAATACATATGTCCTCCCATTGTTTTTTGTAACCCCACTGATTTGATTTATAGTTATGCAATATTTTATGTGCCCTACTAATTATCCCCTTTTAACAGTAGCTTCAGTTCTAGATTCAGCTAAAAACTCTACCAGTGCAGGTCTTTCACTTAGGGAGGACAAAGAAAAATGGATAGGGGAATCCTATCAGGGACTGATATCAAAGAATAGGCAGTCTCTAACCTGCAGTCCAAATGTCTTCAGTTTCAAACCTTCCTCTCCCAAAAAAACAAAACAAAAACACAGTCACCTCCATCTTACTAATCCAGATGCGGGTCATACATGGCTCAGGAATCCTTTACCATTCAAGTCCCTTAACTGTTAACCCATCTCCCTACCTTTCCCTGTCTAATAATTTATTCCCAATAACCTTGGTTCCTTTGCCAGTTTCCTCCAGTAAATTCCATCCGCCTCTTAGCTATTCTCTGTACCCCTAATTTCAGTCATCCCTATCGATAGAATCTTCTTTCTCCATTCTTATGTTGAGCTTTCGTAATTTTCTTGTTGCTGAATCAGATCGCTTAGGGGCTTTTTTTCAGCCCAAGAAATCTTGATTACTTTTTCAAACCTTGCCCTCAACTCCACAGAACCCCCTGCCCATGGCTCCATTACCTTCTCTGAGTTGGGCCATTTATTCTTGGGATAAGGAGTTAGGTCTCACTGGGTTAGGTGAGAACTCTGCTGTCCACTAATTCCTGCTCGGAAAGATCTATCAGTCCAGCCATTCCTCTAGTAGTGGAAGTACGATAATAGGAAGTGGATAGCTTGCAGTGGATGGAGTGCCTATCTCAATTGATGTCTTTCGGCTTTTCCTGGTTAGGGGTCGCCACAGCGGAACTTTGGTCTGCTAATGATTGGCAGTGGATTTTTAGGGTGCTGAGGTGCCAGCCTGATGCCCAACCTTCAAGGAAGGCACACCCATTCACGCACGCACCTACCTGCATGTCTTTAACATCACTCGATGACAGGGAGGACATGCAGACTCCACACACAAGGCGCTCCAGGTGAGAATCGAACAGGAGAACATTTTGCTGAGAGCTGACAATGCTAACCGCTGCACCACCGCTCTACCCATATATGCTGCCCCATTCTCACCACTACTGCTTAGTTGGAAGAGTGCATGCTGCTGCATAGGTCTTTCCCAACTCAGCAGGAACATTCTTGTCTAGAGCAGTGCAGGTTTGGCCATTAAAGATGGACAGTTCAGCAACTCACCAGTAATGCACATCAGTGTCATAGGCTTAGCAGCTTCCCTCCTTGCAGGATGAGTGTGAGATGGCAATAACTGTTCAAGCTCATCCCCCTCTATCCTGTTTAGATGGCCATGCTGCTAATCAAACAGGGATATCTGGGACATAGTCAGGGTTTCTCCCCCTCTATATCATGTGTGGGGGGGCGGGAATGGGAACTCTTTACTTGCCTTGAACAAGTTGTTGGTATTTTACTTATAAATATACCTAGAGCATGATTAGTGTAGATTTTTTTTTTCTTTCCTTTCCTAACCAAATCAATCTACTTTACAGGGAAATAAGCTGATTATTGCATGCCCGAGGGAAAAAAGATACCTAGTCCCAGATTCACTATCTTGCCTGGTTCTTAATTTAAGCCTTTTCCTCACTTTGTGTATCTTTCCCATATGTACTTCTATTCCCATGTTGCAGTATTCATAAAATGAGGGATTCCCCACCTAAGCAACCTGAACGTCTAGCCAATATACCAAAGACTTAAGCTATGGCTAGGTATGTGCAACGTTGCACACAGGATACAGCTGACATAGGCCATAAAGGTGACGTCTGCACGTTCATTCCTCAGAATTTCTCTGCCGCCAGTCTGAACACCAGCTTCTACCATTCGCCTGATCGCCGAAGTTACTCTACTTTCAGATAAGTGCCCCGTGGGGAAAATTTTATTTGTACTTTTGCTACTGCTCATCAGACCTCCCAGGAAACCTGTACCTTCTCCCTGGGATTTGAATTTTGTTTTGGAGAAACTGACTCAGACACTCTTTGAACCTGCAGCTTCTGGTTCTTTAAAACTCTGCACATGGAAGACTTTTACTGATAGCCATCATCTCTGCTAGGAGAGTTTGAGCTTCAAGCCTTAATGGCTTCACAACCCTTTTTAATTTTCCACAGGGATAGAGTTTCTCTTTGTACCAATCCCTCTTTCATGTCCAGAGTGGTTAATGACTTGAAGTCTCTTCACTTACCCACCTTTTTCCCTACCCCTCAAAATTCCAGTGAGAGGGTACTCCACACTTTGGATGTATATAGACAACATTGATTTTACCTGGATAAGACCAGTTTGGAAGTCTGAGCAATTGTTTATTTCCTTTCACCTCAGGGTGCTGGGCAAACCTGTCTCTAAACGGGCAGTTTTCTCTTGGATATCAAAAGCCATTTCTTTCTGCTACTTGTCCCAGGGGAAAACACTTTCTTTCTCAGTTAAGGCCCATTCCACTAGGGCTTGTAGCTTCCTCTGGGACCTTCTTCAATGGTCTGGACACTGCCTCTATCCTGGAAGCAGCTACTTGGTCCTCTTTCCACACCTTCACTAAACACTACAAGTTGGACTCTGTCTCCAGATCCAGGGCAGGTTTTGCCATAGCAATTCTGCACTGATTTATGGAGGCTTCCTGTGCTTCAACCTTGCTTTCCCACTCATGATGTTTGGTACGCTCCATCATGTTATGAATACTGCAACATGGGAATAGAAGGACACAGACTAGTTGTGTAAAATCTTACCATAACCATAGATGTCCATCTCTTCCATGTTGCAGTATTCTATCCCACCCACCTTCCCCCTTGGTTCATGTTCTTCTTTGGATGATAAATGCCTTTGTCTTATCCTTGGGCTGGTGTTCTGACTGGGGCATTCAGTTCTGAAAATGGTAATGTGCAGACTTCACCTTTATGACCTATTTTGGCTGTATCCTGTGTACAACGTCACATCTACCTAGCAGTAGCTTAAGTCTTTTTTTTTCTTCAAACATTTTTATTGAAAGTCTTTGGTATACTGGCTGGACGTTTGGGTCTCTTAGACGGGGAATCCCTCATGTTATGAATAGTGCAACATGGAAGAGAAGGACATCTATGTTTATGGTAAGATTTTACACAACTATTCTGTATACTGTATCTGCCATGTCTGGATTCTTGTACAGCTCCATCTTTCTCTGTCCCCCTTATTAGAATTTTTCTCCAATTATCTACTGGCCACTCCCTGCAGTATCGTCCAGTCAGAGCTCAGGCCAGTATCTTGACTTCAAGGCTTATTACCCCCGGAGTAACTGAATGCTTGCGAGGCTTGCTGTGTATGTCTTTCTAGTCAGATTCTGTCTCGAGATTCAAACCTTCCTCTTCCAAAAAGACAAAAAAAAAAAAAACGCAGTCACCTCCATCTTACTAATCCAGATGCGGATCATACATGGCTCAGCAATCCTTTACCACGCAAGCCCCTTTCCTCCTAACCAATCTCCCTACTACTGTCATGCTCTCGGCATCATTTGGCATTGCCCCTTCTGATAAATTTGCATCCACACAATTCTATACATCATTTTGTAGTATTTTTCCTTTGTTCTACCTGATTGTCATCTATGTCTGTGTCTCTCTGTTTCTCTGTCTTGTGGCAAATCAGTTTTGTGCTGCTTAGGTCTGTAGCTGGTTTCCTACTCTGTTATAGAGTCTGTTTTATGAGGTTTGTGCCATATTTGAAGGACCAGACACACTTCTGTTTTTTAATACTAATTTTACTTTCTGTATTGTGTATGATTCATTAGTTTTTTAATTAAAATACATGTAAAGCTCTTTAATCTAATATTGTAACAAAAAATAATCTGCAAGTTGTCTGCATTTGTGACTTCTGATTAGACCTGAATGCAGTCGTAACTAAAGGCCTTAGTTCTGTCGCTTGCTTGAAGCTGTTCATGTAAATCTCTTTCCTGCCAGCTGTGGAAACGTGGCACATTGTTAAAACTTTGACTTGATGTGGAGTGGAAAGAAGAAGAAATTACTAGCTGTCTAATTGGCAGCCTGTACATCTGTTCCCTTGTAGTGTTTTGCCTCTTGCAGCACAGTTATCCTGTCTACCTTCAAGGTAGGTCTGTATGAAGTGGCCCTCCTGTCCTGGGGTTTTATACAAAGTAGTGCTGGTTCAGTTTCTGGAACATGGCAGCAGTCTTGCAGTTTTGCTGCTCAAATCATTTTGGGCTACTTTACTTGGTCTGCACTCCTATTGGTTTTATGTTGTACTATTTTTCCTTTATATATTGTATGTGATTCATTTGTTGTTTTACATTAAAACGCAGTCTGTCAGCACATTGTATTAAGGCTAGGAGATGTTAGTGAGCTGTTTCCTGTAGTCCAGCGTTTGATCCCCTTAGTCTTCATTTGTCTACAGTGTGACTGAACAAGTCACTTAACCAGGTGGTGATTCCAGTTCACTGAAAATGGGCTTTAGCCAATTGGACGACCTTGTTACAATTTTTTAAAAATAAATAAATCACTAAAGTAAAAATGGATCTTTACAAAATGTGTATACTTGTCATAGCTGTAGCTGACTTCATTAAGAGCTGTTAAACTGAAGTGCATTCAGAAGGCTGAACAGAGAGATTGCTTGTATTTCTTTTCAGGGGTGTTCAGAGGTATGCACCCCTTGCCACATCCATGTATACGGAAAAGTAAACTAATGCGTCCCCTTAACTAATATAACTAACTCCAAATTTGCTTGATCATGGGGTAAATTAAATGGTAACCATTCAGTCCCCCAGCTCTGACTAAAGTAGCTTCCATGTAACATGGCATGACCAAGTACCACAGAGAGCATTGACGGTTTAGCCACCTTCTTCATAAGTGGCATTGTTCATTTGGATTAGGGAAGCTCCTGTCTTTGTTTTGCTATAGATCTATGCATTTCAGGAGTCCCACAATTAGCACTGATGGGTTCAGAGCAAACCTCTTACCTGCCCAGAGTTTGCAAAATGGCACCGATTTTGGCTGACATTTTTGCCTTCTCCAGTGTAAAATTTTTGATTTTGTGCCCTCTCCCTGAGGATTAGTCAGTCAGTAATGCCAGCTGTTAGAGTTTCATAGTTATTGTTCAAAATGCATATTGATCATAGGCTTACAAGCCTAGCCAAGAGTTTATCCCCAAAAAGATACAACATGTACAACATGTTTAACTTTTAAGTGTAATAATTAAAAGCCGTCTGAGTTTGTGCTTTTGTCCTTCCATTGTTTTTGACTTTGTTCAAAATTTTTGAGCAAAGAAGTTGAGTGTGTGATTTTTTTTTCCTTATCGCATTCATATAGTTTCATCCTGACATTTTGTCTTCTGCAAACCCTGATGTATTTTATTGTTTTTATTTTGTGTTTTCTGCCATATTATGGGTGGTGTTATGTTGCTGGGTGGGCATCCTTTTTACCCATGTCTTTAGGGGCCCACAAGCATTAATTCTTAGATCACCATTATTCAGTCTCTTCATAAATGATCTTCATTCCACCACAGAACATGCCACCATAGTTCAATATGCAGATGACTGTTATTTGCATAGTTGAAAACTTCACAGAGCTACAAAAATTGAGTCAAGAATCTTTCTCATCTGTTGAAACATGCCTAAATAAGGTTCAACATCTTAATCCTCTTATTTACCCCTAAACATCTCTGTCCAAAAAAACCCTCTTCACTGTATACTTAGCCTGTAATACCAAAACAGATCAGGCCTTGCATTCCAAACTTCTAAGGGTCAAAATTGATGACGGGATGAAGTTTAATCATAACATAATGTAAACAGTAAACAAACCCCATCAGTACTTAGGTTTTGACTATATAGTAAGCCAGTCTTACTGAAAGAGCAACAAAACATAGACACAACCTTCCTGTTGTCATACCGTATGTATGCCTCAACACTACTCATAAATCTTTAAACGGCATTACTTGTCAAAATGGAAAAATTCAGCAAACCATCACCCAAAACTCACTAATCACTAAAACATTTTAACCATTTAGCACTCTCACAACATCAAACCTTGACACAATTGCTTGCAATTCGCAAACTTGTATTGTACATCAACCAGATAAATATTCTCCTTTCCAATCTATTAGCCAACCCAACTCCCCAAATAGTGAGTCCAGATATGAGGACAAGTCTGTACTGGCAATTTCTAAATCCTATAACCCAGCAGGTAACTCACTTTTCTCAGATTGTGTTTCAAAAGTATGGAACTCCATTCGTCTCTGAAACAAATCAGCAACCCAAACTCGCCTTAAGCAGTATCTGTTGAGTATATGAGCAGGCTCCTGCTCATCTCCTGGCTAAACCAGCTTAGTATAACCCATCCTAGGAGTTGAAACTCACAAACTACTACTTGCAATAAAATCAAAAGTTCACGCATCACGAGAATTATACTTTCCATGCCGTCATGCCACTCTGATGTATTCATCTCCTTACTTTTTTCGCTAGACATCTTTATAGACACTACCATCCTTTGTTCCCCTCTTCCTGTCACCCATAATTCTCACTATCTGTAGCTTATATTTTTTATCCCCCCCAGTATTTTGTCACTTGTATTTTCTGCGTTATTTTCTCTTTTCTTATTTTTCTCATTTCAACTCCTCTTTTCCTACCATCAGCCTACCAACTTGAATCTCCACTATTTTTCAGGATTGTATAACATAATGAATACTCCTTTGTTTTTTCACCTTATATTTTTTACTCCTTATTTTTGCCTTGTAACTTAAATAAATTATTGCTCCAGCATTTCAGTTTTATAAGCTAATATAGCAAAATGATATAATATTGCATTGTTTTAACATTTTATTGATTATATTATACAGCATTATGTAATTGGTCTCTCTTTCTTTTGCAATTTGTGCTGTTATATTTCATCACTCTGTATTATTTTATAACTCTCAACAAGTATACAAACTGTCTTTCAGCTTTTCCGGTTAGGGGTCGCCACAGCGGAACTCCGTTCCGCTAATGATTGGCAGTAGAGTTTTACGTGCTGGCTTGCCGGGCCTAACGCACAACCTTCACCGAAGGAACGCCCATTCACGCATGTCGACACACAGAAGACACTCTAACTGAGAATTGAACGTGCAACGTCTAACTGTGAGGCGACAACGCTACCGCAGCACCACCACCGCAGTAACTCTCAAAAAGTATAACAATTGTAAATTGTATTCTTGTGTTGGAGCTTTTCTCCCCTGGCCTTCACTGGAAAGTGCCTGTTTAGGCCCAGTTGGAGAAAGCAGTAAACAATGCCAATACATAAATAAATAGTTTTCCCTATATTTGCTATGAGAACTCTTCTTTTGTATGTCTGACCTAATTATTAGCCCAAGTCAGAGTTTCACTGTTGATTCTTCGGGACAAAATCTGCATCTGATAGCATATCCAACAGCTGCAAATCACTACAGTAACCTATGTCATACTGTATCATCTAGAGCCACAACTGCATTTGTTAGCCATCTCATTGTCCTTCATTTGCTACCTTATTAATGGGCTTGCAAGGCTTTATTTGTTAAAACAGCAAAATGTGGCCCATAACCTGCAGCTAGGAACCCTACCATATTAAACAGTTTCCATTCTGGTCAGCGTATTAACAGTGACCCATACAAGCAAAACTTGTGGTGCACAATGCTGCCTTAAAGATTCCAGAATTTTCTTGTATATATGCAGCACAGATAAGGGGCTTCCATTAAGTTTACATTAACGAAGGTAAGGAGAGGGAGTTATTACCTGCTCTTTCCTAGCTTATCCTTCCTTTTAGGTACCATTATAGAATCCAGTCTTTCATGTCATAATAGCAAACAAAAAAGGCAAGCAAACAGTAAAACCCATGACTGTAGCTTCCCTTATGCACATCTAAGTCACTCAAGGTGGACATCAAAGCCATTTTGTGAATAATCAGAGGAATAAATCAGTGCAGTTTTTATTGGTGATACCACTGATGCAGCTTATTTTTTGGTCATTAATTAATCTTTATTCTCTTTAAATAGTTGCAAAAAAAGTTCAGATGCTAAATATTGTAGTCTTTGTGCTAGTAAGTACCATTAATCTGCTTACTAATAAAAAGTCGTCAAACTGGAGGTTTACCTTAGTTTTACTTTAATTTGCAAATTCAGTTTTACTTTTGTTTTTTATGTTGCATTTTTGGTTATTTCTTTATGTAATTAAGAAATATAATTAGAGCTGCATTTGATATAGGCCCGAAGGAGATCTAGTGATGAGTCTTTGATCTGCACACTTGACCCATAAAATAGCATATAGTGCTTTTTGTCTACCCTTTTCCCCACACAGGTTTACAAATGTAGAGAGCATGTTTGTGATGCTGGTGACTTACTTTCTCTTCCCAAGTGCCATATGCAAAGCAGAAATGAGAGGTGGCTAAGATCTGAGTATCTGATGGCCATTTTTCCTGTCTTGAGACAGTGGTTGGATTTTACACTGCCTGACAGCTCCGCTACTAGAGATTTGGTGAGTGTGTGTGTTGCTAGGAGACAGCCATCAGTAGTAAGCAGGTAACTGGGGAAGCACAAAAATATGGCACACCGGTAGAAACATACATGCACTGTGTGCACTGACTAGACTAATTTCATAGCATACATATACCCAAGAGAAAGGGGGTTAGGAGTTGTGGGATGCACATGAAACAAAAAGCCCCAACGTTATAATGTCGTAATTTGGGCTACTACTCAGCCTTCACCTGATGCGGGAATAACTAAGATGTTGGTTGATAAATCCCAAGCTTTAAGTCAAGAGGGAAACACTGAGGTTGATGTTTTTGAACAATATCTGTCTTAAACTTTAGCAACTGACTAACAAGGAATTTCATTTAAAGGCCTGTGATGATCCGAGAGGCATTTTGTGGAAAATGTGAAGTCAGTCGATGATGGTGTTTTTATTTGTTTTAAGTAATGCAGACTTAGTCTTTGGCCTGAAGGTGTTAACATTAAGGAAGCTTCATATACCTGTATATATTGCACTATCCATTTGTTATGGTAACCTACTGTATGTATGTATGTATGTATATGTGTAGAAAGAACAGTATGTATAACAAATTAAAATGCAAATGTAAGCAGACTTGAGTTAAGTAAGCAGCGATGCCCGATAGGGTGACAAGATGAGCAGTATAAGGAAAGGAAATAGGACACACACTTCTGTAAACAGGCATGACATCTGTATGTAGAGAGCTTCCTCACCCTTTGAGGATCTGTTATTTCCCTGTAACTCCTTCTCTGGATGGTGTTATTGTACTTTACAAGTGGTAGCAGAAATGCTTTAAAGTACTTAAGTCAGTGTTTACTGTGTTGAAAATGATTTTTTAAACAGTTTTTCAAGTTTTGAATAAAAACTTATTATTGCATGAGTAACAAATTAATTAGAAAAGGTGTTGTCTTGCGTGTCCTTTGCAGTGACTCTAATCCTTTTATCTGAAAACAAACCAGCTGCTGTGAGTAAGTAGGTGCTGTTAGGCAAGCCATTTTCCATATAAGAAAAAAAACAAGTACCAGGACTCTTATGCAGTGGCACCTTACAAAGTTAACAGTATTTTAGCAACTGTAGTAAAATATTTATTGTCATGTTTTTTTCCAGGTTATTGCCCGTATACATGTGGACAGATGTAAAGTGGACAAGTTCTGTCTTGTGGATTTCAGTATGCAAATATAAAACTCAAAATCTCAACAGGTGTAGTTTTTGTTTGTGTGCCAGTAGAGATTAAAAGTTTTAGAGCTTATCTTTTTTTCTCTGCACATCCATGCGGGGGTGCATGGGGAGCTTACCCCTCTGCAAAAATGCTTTTTTGTTGATTTTATTTTTCATCTAGTTGAAAGTTTGAGCTGTTTATCGGAATAAAGCTTCTTCAAGTTTTCTGTTGCCAAAATGTTGGGGACGCTACTTTTATGCTGCTGAAATGCACAAGCTTGCGCACGAGCATACATACACATGTACACACAGACTCTCAAATCACGTGTTTATAATATTACTGTTTAAATAATGCATACTTGCACACAAAAGCGATTAGATGAAGAGCATTGTGAGATGTGGCTGTCAAACAGTTGTACTCAGTTAATTCCACATGACTGCTGTTATAGGTATGTTTTTGTTGTTGTAGAATGCCCTGTAGCTGAATATTGCTTAATGCACATTTACTGCATCTGTCAGGTACAATTTTTTTTAATAGTATTTTTCTACTTGGCATAAATATTTTAGTATGCTTCAAGCTAAAGGAAAACCACCATGAAATAAACTGCTCCTATGAAGCTATTGCTTTTATAACTAATGTTGTATGTTGATTTCTCTAACCAGTGTTCAGCAATGTGTGGTCCCAGGCTCTCTGTATTTGCCTTACAAATTTATATACACTTGGGTAGATGTTTCAGGTCTTTCTCCAAACGATAGTTAAATATAAAGGTAGCTAGATGGCTGTCTTTAAGTTAAACAAATAGGTTATATTTGTCTATTCATTTATACTTTGCTGACTGGGTTAGTCTCACTAGGCCAGCAACTTCTTTTCCAGGGAGACTTGAGGTGCTCATTATTAGGGTACTTAGGAATGAACTGGAAGATTATATTGAAGATGTTTTTTAAGGTGGGCACTTTTCTTTGAGGCTGCAGCTATAATGGGTAGTCCATATTCAAGCTGCAATAGGAGTATTTCTTTGCTTATGGCAGCTTTGTCTGGCTTTGACAGAAAAGGTTATTTGCAGGCATGTAATGTTTTATTTGAACCTTTTCCTGATATTCCAAAAGCCAAGATTCTAACTGCACATCTTGGTGTTATTTTTTGAGGTAGTGCCTTAGAGCATTCTGAATGTCAGAATGTTAAACACATTTTTCATCCTCCAGTTGCTAAATATGTAAGAAATTACCCTGCATGATCTGATCAATCCACTGAAGAGAAAAAAAAAAACAGTAGGTCTGAAAGAAGATGTGATTTGAAAGGAAATGGTACATGTGAAGGGATATGAGGGGGACAACAGTTCTATCACCACTTGGCTTCTGCCTTAACCTTTGCAGTGCTGGGAATGGCTGATTTGTGCTTTATGTAGGCCAGTGAGATTTAATAACATCAGACCAGCAGATCAGAAAGGTACTATAAAGGGTGTACATACTAGATGTTTGAATACGTCTGGATGCTAGGTATCACTCTTTTCCAAAAATCATCCATTTCATTTGGCCATGACAGTGCTTCAAGGTCTTCTGGATGTGAAAGCAGTAAAGTTGTTTTCAGAGGCAAGCAGTTTGACTTTTTTTCAGTGAACTTACAGTAGTAATGCATCTGTATAAGGTATATAGCATCTTTGAAGTGGAACTGATTGATGATCTTTCTGCTCCATGGGCAATACTACCTGTGTGCAGTCATTTTCAATATCTGGATTGTTTTTGTAATGTGTATTGTACGCGGCACATTTTTGCAATATCTGGATTGTTTTTGTAATGCGTATTGTACGCGGCACATTTTTGCAATATCTGGATTGTTCTTGTAATGTGTATTGTACGTGGCACATTTTTACAATATCTGGATTGTTTTTGTAATGTTTATTGTACGCGGCACATTTTTGCAATATCTGGATTGTTTTTGTAATGTGTATTGTACGTGGCACATTTTTGCAATATCTGGATTGTTTTTGTAATGTGTATTGTACATGGCACATTTTTACAATATCTGGATTGTTTTTGTAATGTGTATTGTACGCGGCACGTTTTTGCAATATCTGGATTGTTTTTGTAATGTGTATTGTACGTGGCACATTTTCACAATATCTGGATTGTTTTTGCAATGTGTGTTGTGCGCAGCACATTTTTGCAATACCTGGATTGTTTTTGTAATGAGTATTGTACGTGGCACATTTTTACAATATCTGGATTGTTTTTGTAATGTTTATTGTACGCGGCACATTTTTACAATATCTGGATTGTTTTTGTAATGCGTATTGTGCACGGCACATTTTTGCAATATCTGGATTGTTTTTGTAATGTGTATTGTACGTGGCACATTTTTACAATATCTGGATTGTTTTTGTAATGTTTATTGTACGCGGCACATTTTTACAATATCTGGATTGTTTTTGTAATGTGTATTGTGCGCGGCACATTTTTACAATATCTGGATTGTTTTTGTAATGTGTATTGTACGTGGCACATTTTTACAATATCTGGATTGTTTTTGTAATGTGTATTGTGCGCGGCACATTTTTACAATATCTGGATTGTTTTTGTAATGTGTATTGTGCGCGGCACATTTTTACAATATCTGGATTGTTTTTGTAATGTGTATTGTGCGCGGCACATTTTTACAATATCTGGATTGTTTTTGTAATGTGTATTGTGCGCGGCACATTTTTGCAATATCTGGATTGTTTTTGTAATGTGTATTGTACGTGGCACATTTTTACAATATCTGGATTGTTTTTGTAATGTTTATTGTACGTGGCACATTTTTACAATATCTGGATTGTTTTTGTAATGTTTATTGTACGCGGCACATTTTTGCACTACTTGTAGTCACCATTCCTGGCCAATATGTAGAGCTTTTGCTCTTCTTTTGTCCTTTGTTATCATTATCAGTGTTTCTAGTCATGCAGCCCAGTAGACCATGGAGGACCATAACCCATTTTCCCTAAAACACCAGGTGACTTGCCCAGAGTCACATGGTAAGCAAGTTGCGGCTAAGGTAATCGAACTCTGGATTATAGGAGGCAGCTTGTTAAGAATTCTTAGCCTTAATCCTCTGTTAAGTGCCAGTCTGCTTTGACGTATGCACAACTACTTTAACTTTTACTCTGTCTGACATCAATGTTTCCTGTGTCATACAATGGCCTGTGTATTTCAGATTTGTTCTTATTTAATTCAGAATTGTGCTGTTCTAATCTATTCACAGCTTTATCAGCCTTTTGTCATGTTGTTCATATATACCTTCCTGTACACTAATAGATCATTGCTTATTGTTTAGAACACCTTTCGAGACTTCAGTTACTTGTGTATCTACTTTTTGGAGTGACTCTGCAGCTGATGAAATGTAAGACAGAAGTCTAAGGAATCTTTGCATTCCTAACAAGCTATTAAATGCACATAACATTGAACTTACTAATTTTCTGCCCATTTCTCCCCCTCTCTATGCAGCATCTCCTATAGCTCAATCTTCTTCTTCTTTCGGCTGCTCCCGTTAGGGGTCGCCACAGCAGATCAACTGTTTCCATTTCCTCCTGTCCTCTGCATCTTGCTCTGTCACACCAACCACCTGCATGTCCTCTCTCACCATATCCATAAACCTTATCTTAGGCCTTCCTTTTTTCCTGTTACCTGGCAGCCTCATCCTTAGCATCTTTTTCCTAATATACTCTGCATCCCTCCTCAGCACATGTCCAAACCAACGTAATCTTGCCTCTCTGGCTTTGTCTCCAAACCTTCCAACCTGAGCTGACCCTCTAATATATTTATTCCTAATCCTGTCCACCCTCGTCACACCCAGTGCAAATCTTAACATCTTCAACTCTGCCACGTCAAGCTCTGACTCCTGCCTTTTTGTCATTGCCACTGTCTCCAACCTGTATAACATAGCTGGTCTCACTACCCTCTTGTAGACCTTCCCTTTCACTCTTACTGGTCATCTGTCACAAATCACTCCTGACACTCTTCTCCACCCACTCCATCCTGCCTGTCCTCTCTTCTTCACCTCTCTTCCACACTCACCGTTACTCTGAACTGTTGATCCCAAGTACTTAAACGTATCCAACTTCGCCACCTCTACTCCCTGCATCCCCACCATTCCTCTATCCTCCCTCTCATTCACACACATATATTCTGTCTTAGTCCTACTGACCTTCATTCCTCTTCTCTCTAGAGCATATCTCCATCTCTCCAGGGTCTCCTCCACCTGTTCCCTACTCTCACTACAGATCACAATGTCATCTGCAAACATCATAGTCCACAGGGACTCCTGTCTGATCTCGTCTGTCAACCTGTCCATCACCATTGCAAATAAGAAAGGGCTCAGAGCTGATCCTTGATGTAATCCCACCTCCACCTTAAATGCATCCGTCACTCCCACCGCAGGCCTCACCGCTGTCACACTACCTTCATACATATCCTGTACCACTCTTACATACTTCTCTGACACTCCCGACTTCCTCATACAATGCCACAACTCCTCTCTAGGCACCCTGTCTTATGCTTTCTCTAAGTCCACAAAGACACAATGCAACTCCTTCTGACCTTCTCTGTACTTCTCCATCAACACTCTCAGAGCAAACATTGCATCTGTAGTGCTCTTTCCTGGCGTGAAACTATACTGCTAATCACTAATCATCACCTCCCTTCTTAACCTAGCTTCCACTACTCTTTCCCATAACTTCATGCTGTGACTGATCAGTTTAATCCCTCTGTAGTTACTACAGCTCTGCACATCACCCTTATTCTTAAAAATCGGTAACAAAACTCTTTTTCTCCATTCCTCAGGCATCCTCTCCCTTTCCAAGATTTCATTAAACAAATTAGTTAAAAACTCCACTGCCATTTCACCTAAACACCTCCATGCTTCCACAGGTATGTCATCTGGACCAATGGCCTTTCCGATGTTCATCGTGTTACACTGCTGCAGTCATCACACTTGGGCTATCCTGCCGTCAGGCGGTCCCGCAGTCGGCCAGAGTTCCAAGGTCTTGGTCCGGCATCGGTTGCTGTCGCTTCTTCCTTGACATCAGTGCGCCAGGGGTATATAAGAGGCATCTGATGCCATTCTCTTCAGTCTTTCTTGCCGTGCGGTGCCCAAAGCAGAAGCAGTTCGCAAGTGCCGGTCGGCCGACTCCTGAGATTTTCAATTCGAATTTCAGACCGAAGTCTTCAATAAAGCTAAGTACCCCACTGGGGAACCTTTTCTTGCCTCAGTCCGATGTCAGAAAAAGTTAACAATTGCATTTCTTGTGGGAAGCAAATACCTCATAAGGACTTTCATTCTTATTGCATTCCTTGCCTAGGCCCAGACCACGATGTCACAGGTTGTCGGTTTTGTACTAGTTTTAACAAACGAACTATAAAACGTCGTTTTGATTTCGCCCGACATTATTTTGGTAGGAAATTTAATTATACCATGCCGTTGGAGCAACCAACGACCGGAATGCATAAAAAACGCAAAGATAAGGACAGGCAGCCAAGACCCAAACCAGACTCTGAGGCCTCTGCTAGGCCAGTCGCCGGTTCTCCAGTTTTCAGTGAGGTGCCTACGCGCAGCCCCTGACGACCGCTGATTCAGAACCCCAGGCGACATCCGATTCCCAAGAGGAGATTGCTAGGCCTCCACAACCTTTATCTTTAGGCCCTTCTGACTCCATGGCTGAAGGAGATTCCGGTGCAGTTGAAATGCCTTCAGTTGCAGAAGGTGTCTCCAGACCGACTACACTCACTATTAAATCCTATGCAAAGCTGAAAACTCCTTTAAAAGCAAAGAAGACCATACAGCAGTCTCCAGTACAAAGCCCCATGCCTAAGAAACAGATGCTTAAGATGACTGAAGACTTAATTACCCTAATCAGGGGTTCCCATCCCCCTCCTGATAAAAAGCCTAGACAGGAGGAGGACTACGCTTCCTCTGACCAGGTTTCAATTTCCTCAGATTCTTCTGAGGAACAGGAATATTCTTTTCCCCCTTATGAAGACTCTGATGCTGAAGAGTCTATTCCTTCAGCATCTCCCCCAGAAGACTTCTCTTTTGGGAAAACTTTACATACCATGAGGGAACATTTCCAGTGGGAAGGCCAGGATTACTCTGATTCTAAGAAAAGGCTCTGAGAGTTCCGTTTACTACCCCAGCACAGACCACTTGCTGTTCCACCAGTGTTAGACATTGTGGATGATGTTTATTCAGAATCTAGCCTTAACCCAGAGTCACTACCTCCTGCACCAGCCAAACCAGACAGATACTACAGAGTCCCTGACTCACACAAATTCCTATATAAAAGCCCTGTTGCTGACCCAGAAACCATTTCTCAGGGTCCCAAAGGGGTTAAGGCCTCTATTGCTAAAAATCCTGTACCCTCTGAAAGGGATTCTAGAGCACTAGACAGATGGGGAAAGAAAATATATACCTCAGCTACTCTAGCTATGAGGGCCTTAAATTGCCAGTTTCACATGCTGAAATATCAACAATATTTGATGCCTCAATTAAAACAAAAAATGATCACACATACAGAGCAGCCTGATTACAAGGAAATGCAAGAATTGTTGCATGCAGCTGAACAAGTGGGAAAACATACTTTGCAATGTGGATTTGATTCATTGGAAGCTTCTTGTAGAGCAGCAGTGACAGAGTCTGTCATACGTAGGCATGCTTGGTTAAAAGAACAAACTTTACCTGATTATGTAAAAGCAAAATTATTGGATGCACCTTTACAGCAGGATGTTTTATTTGGTGTAAAAGCAGAAGAGGTTTTAAAGAAAATGGAGGATAAGGCAAAATCTATGCAGACAGTCAAGGATTTTTTACAGGTTCAACCCCCTCGTTTCAGCAGAAATTGGCCAACCAAAAACTGGTCCTTTCCAGCTTCTGACAGACCACAGAGGGGCAAATACAGACGCCCAAGGGGCAGAGGTCAGCCACAAGGCTCTTACAAGCCTTGACAATGGGGTGCCACAACCCAGAAAGGAGGAGAAGATGGGTCTCAAACTACCAGAACAAGCAAATCCCTCTTGGCAGCTCCCTTGGGAGGAAAGCTAACACTTTTTGCAGACAACTGGCGCATCATCACAAAAGACAAATGGGTCCTAAATATTGTCTCTCAAGGATACATATTCCACTTTCACACTTTACCAAGGATAAAAGGAATGCCAAACCTGCCACCAAATCAATGGGTAGAGGCTCAAAAACAAATTACAGCTCTCATGGACATGAGAGCCATTCAACAGGTTCCTACACAGGAGCAGGGACAAGGATTTTACTCAAGACTCTTTCTAGTTCCCCGAAAGGACAAAGCTTGGAGACCCATTCTGGACCTCTCAATTCTAAACACATATCTTGAAGTACCCAAATTCAAGATGCTAACATTACAGCAATTTCTTCCCATGCTGGGCAAGAAGGCTTGGCTAGTAACGTTGGACCTCAAGGAGGCATACCTGCATGTCCCTATCATACAAAATTGCAGAAGATACCTCCGATTTATAGCAGGTTCAACCCATTACCAATTCTCTGCACTGCCCTTTGGCTTATCTACTGCACCCAGGGTCTTCACAAAATGCCTGGCACCAGTAATTGCATACTGCAGACAAAGAGGAATTCAAATATATCCATACCTGGACGACTGCCTAATTCAAGCAGAAAGCAAGGACATTCTTTTAAAGCATCTGGCGTTTGTCAAAAACCTATTAAGTTGCCTAGGGTACACAGTAAACGAAAAGAAGTCAAAACTAGTGCCCTCACAAGACATAATGTTCCTGGGTGCCAGCTTAAATACAACGGTCCAGATGGCTTATCTCACGCCAGACAAGCAAGGACAACTGACTCAATACTTCAAAATGATGGCAACAAAGACCCAACTCCCTGCAAGAAAAATTCTGCAGGCCTTGGGATTCATGGCATCTTGCATACTACTAATACCATATGCAAAACTGCATATGACGAAATTACAATGGTACCTGAAAAGCGTATGGACTCAACACAGCCACAGCTTGGAAACAATAATACCACTCATTCCCTGCCTTCAACAGGAGTTTCTATGGTGGGCTCAGGCATGTCACCTCAACAAGGGTCAGCCTTTTACCTTACCCACAGCCAGGCAACCTATAACAAAGGATGCATCGGATTATGCCTGGGGAGCACACATGGCAGGACAGTGTATTTAGGGCAAATGGTCTGCAGATCAAAGGCATCTACATATCAATCAAAAAGAGATGCTAGCTGTGCAAAATGCCCTAACAGCTTTCAAGGACCTCCTACATCCAGGACAACTACTAATAAAGATGGACAACACAACAGTTATGTGGTACATAAACAAGCAAGGGGGCACACATTCCTACCCCCTATGCAGGCAAGCAATGACCTTGTGGAACACAGCAATGACCTACCAAATTCAACTACAAGCACAATTCCTGCCAGGAAAGAAAAACACATTGGCAGACGATCTAAGCAGAAACATCATAGATCCTCACGAGTGGAAACTAGATCCACAAGTATTTGCAATGATAACTCAAAAATGGGGGAGGCCAGACATAGATCTGTTTGCCTCCCCCCAAAACTACCAACTACGGAAATTTTGCACAAGAACATACCACACACTGGCTTGGAAAGTGGACGCCCTCTCATTCAGTTGGAAAACATTAACAGTGTATGCCTTTCCTCCACTGCCTCTTCTGGCAAAGGTGCTGCCGAAAACCAGATTAGAGAGGCCACAAATGATACTCATTGCTCCAGACTGGCCACGCCAACACTGGTATCCAGTACTAAGGAACATGGCTCAAGGCCCACCATGGATTTTACCTCAAATTCCTCACCTGCTCACTCAGCAAAACAATCAGATTCTACACAGCCAGCTCAAGACTTTAAATCTGGCTGCATGGCAAATTACCTACACAACCAGTGAACACTTCTCACTAAAGCTGTTATGGATGTCATTCTGGAGGCCAGGGGGCCCAGCACCAGGAAAGCCTATTCAGACAAATGGAAAAGATTCTGCGCCTGGAACCAGGCTAAAGGCCAGAATCCCCTTGTCCCAAATATTCCTCAGATTCTACAATATTTAACTGAGATGTTGCACAAATGACTTTCCTTTTCATCTGTTAAGATCCACGCCTCAGCTATTTCAGCTCAATACAACACGGATCCTCCTATATTTTCACATCCATTACTAAGACAGTACCTCAGAGGGGCTAAGAACATAAGACCGCCCTGAAGAGCACCAACACCAACTTGGGATCTCAACTTTGTTTTGGAAAAACTTACACTACCGTCCTTTGAATCAGCTTCTACAGCTGATTTACAGTTTCTGTCATGGAAAACTGCCCTGCTGCTAGCAATAACTTCAGCACGAAGAGTCTCAGAGCTACAGGCCCTAATGGCAGTGGAGCCTTTCATTATTTTTCATCAAGACAGAGTCGCTTTACGAACTAACCCTTCCTTTATGCCAAAGGTGGTATCCAGTGTGGCCCTAAACCAAACCATTCATTTGCCCACCTTTTATCCAAACTCCCAGAACAAAGGGGAAAGGTTCCTACACTCTTTGGACATTCACAGGCAATTACGTTATTACTTGGATAAAACTAAGGCTTTCAGGAAATCTGACCAGCTCTTTGTATCCTATGCTGCAGGTTCACAAGGAAAGGCTATCTCAAAACAGGCCATTTCAAAATGGATAGGACATTGTATCCGTTTCTGCTACACACACCATGGGAAACCTGTACCTGGTAACATTAGGCCCCATTCCACCAGGGCTACAGCAACATCAACAGCTTTCCTCAGAGGGGTACCAACCAAGGATATTTTGGAGGCTGCAACTTGGAGTTCAGTGCACACCTTCACCAAGCACTATCACTTAACTCTATACTCTAAAACCAGAGCTGGCTTTGCCACTGCAGTTCTGCAGGGCCTACTAGCTTCTCCAAACTCTGTTTAGTTCTACCGCCCATCTTTAGCTTTGGGATTCAACCCAAGTGTGATGACTGCAGCAGTGTAACACGATGAACATAGTACAGTTTTGTACCTACCATAAATGTAGATGTTCGAGTGTTCACACTGCTGCAGTCCAGGTTACCCTCCCTCCATCCCCTCTGACCTAGCTGAACCTTTCTATACCTTTCTATCCTGTACAACCTTTGTGGTGTATTTGCTTGTAACTGGAGGTATTCCTTTTATGCCTTTTATATGTTTTATTAGCAATATGTATTGCCTACCTATTTGGGGGCACCTGACATCTGGGGCAAAAAAAACTGAAGAAAATGGCGTTGGATGCCTGTTATATACCCCTGGCGCACTGACGTCAGGGAAGAAGCGACAGCAACCGACGTCGGACCAAGACTTTGGAACTCTGGCCGACTGCGGGACCGCCTGACGGCAGGATAACCCAAGTATGATGATTGCAGCAGCGTGAACAGTCGAACATCTACATTTATGGTAGGTACAAAACTGTACTTTCTTCATCCTCTTCATAGCTATCCTTACTTCCTCCTTGCTAATCCACTGCACTTCATGATTCACTATCCGCACATCATCCAACCTTCTCTCCCTCTCATTCTCTTCATTCATCAACCCCTCAAAGTACTCTTTCCATCTGCTCAACACACTCTCCTACTTTACAAATCAGACTGATGTCTGTCACCTTCCACTTACTGTATTCTTAAACTCATTTCCTATCGGAGTTGCTTTGTCACCTACCTACTACCTAAGGTTGTCTTCTGTTTTCACTTTGTACTTGTCCTCTCCCTACAACTGTCTTTCTATCCTTCCGTATAACTGTCTGTACTCTAATATCTTCTTGGTTTCATGTACATCCTCATTATGCAGTTTTTTTTTATAACTTATTATTGGTATATTTGTTCTGTGCACATTTTGTTTTTTACAATTGGCTTGTATCACCTGTAAAAACTTGACCTAGTTATTTAATGTCAGCTATTCCATGCTAGATTGTTTTATCTTGTCTTGTAATCATTGACAGTGTTATCTACTATATGTTCTGTTGTAATATTGGAGCTTCTCTCCTTGGGTCTGTGCACAGTTGGACTAACCCGCTTAACAAATGTCAAATAATAACTATCATCTCCCGGAAATTCTGATGTGCCTGTAATGAAATTAACAGCATTTCCACTGTAGTTTTGAGACTACTGCCTCAATTATAAATGGTGTACAGTATTTTGTAGATTTTGAGAGTCACTACAAATATGAATCGTCTTTCTTCACTATAGTGACTGTATTATTTACTCATTCTGTCGCTTTACATTACTTCTGAGTAATGCCTAAGTTTTCCTTTTACTTCAGTTTCTGCTGTGCTCCTGTGGGCTACTGATATGCATACCTCTCAACTGTACAGATTTTTGCCTCCTGTTTTTGGTCCATTTTTTGTAAAATTGTGGTTTTCTGTCAAATTAATAGCAAAACCTTAAACACTGAAGTTAGAAAATAATGACAAGACATTTGAGTTTCAGACTTCATAACCTTCAGAAAGTTCATGCTAATGCAAAACCTGTTATTCTATCAACTTTGTAAGTTTGTAAGAGCAATATTTTAAAATGTCCCTATTTCTCCAGATTTCTTGCTCTAAGAGGTTGAGAGGTATGCTGATATGTTCCCTGGAGCATGTGTCAGTGGCAAAGTTTCAAGTTTTATTTGTATATGATTTTTCTCCTAGCAAACTTCCTACATCAATAAATAAACCAGCATAGTCTTCAAAGACATAATTGGTGAGGGTCTGCATAGTATCTGAGATGGCTTTGACTGTGTGTCTGATTCTGTACATATGCTATCTGTGGCTGTAAACTGCAAACTTATTTTGTCATTCTTAGCTGTTTAGAAGACAAAGATCTAATATACGAGGAGACTATATATTTGCTGTAATTTGAAAATTCATATCAACAGCTTTGGACCTTGTGGTTCCACCCACTGGCTAGAATGTTACAAAGGTATGCACAACTTTCTGTTTATTATTTTCAATTATACAATGACTGCCAATTAGTATTCCAAAACGTGCATGCTGATTGGCCAGCCCAACCAGCGTGCCCATTGTAAATCCGACTTATACTAATGGAAAAAGGTCCGGTCACCCGGACTTTTTCCATTAGTATAAGTCTTGATTTTTTTGTTTCTGTTAGGTAGCAATGGAGAACGGAAGATCTCCATTGCTGTAATCTCGTTATGTTATATGTTTAACATAGCGAGATATCTTAAAAAAAAAAAAAAAAGCAACGGAGAGCTTCCTTTCTCCATTGCTTTTTTTAAAGACATCTCGCTATGTTAAACTCGTTTAACATAGTGAGATAGCTTTAAAAAAGGGAACAGAGATCTTCCTTTCTCCATTGCTTTTTTTAAAGACATCTCGCTATGTTAAACTCGTTTAACATAGCGAGATAGCTTTAAAAAAGGGAACAGAGATCTTCCTTTCTCCGTTGCTTTTTTAAAAGATATCACGCTATGTTAAACTCGTTTAACATAGCGAGACAGCTTTAAAAAAGCAACGGAGATCTTCCTTTCTCCATTGCTTCCTCAACACAGCTCTGATGTACTGCGTAAGCATGCGCAGTACATCAGAAAAAGCCCCAGGATAGCGGAAAACTGCGGAAGGGCACTACACAGGTATTATACAAAGGCATTATTTAAGAAAAGTCAGTATTTTTTTTTTCTTAAATAATGTCATTGTATAATAGCAATAACCCACGTCTGGGTGTGGGTAATGCTAGATTTACCCACGGTTGTCTTTGTTTGGCCACTCTGGCTTCACCCTTGTGACCAAACCACACCAACCGTGGGTAAATCTAGCATTACCCACACCCAGATGTGGGTTATTGCTTAATTCCCAAACTGTTTAACTGTATCTTCAGAAATATATTAACAGACTTCCTATATACATGGTTTAAATTACAAATTTTGCCAATTATAGATTCATAGGTAAGTACTAGGCTGGCTGCTGTTGTGGGCCATTTTAAGACTAGCCAGTTTCTCTCTTAAGGGTGAGAATTAAACCTTGTACCTTGTATTTGTGAGGTAAACACCTTAACCATTTTCCCAAGCCCTGCATTATTACATGAGATTACATTACATTACAATATTTCTTTCCAGACATCCTCATTGCAATTGGTTCAGTGCTTCTGACATGTTTTGTTGGTGTTCTATTAAGTCTTTCCATTTCTGTATGCCCATATATTTCTGTTCATAATGTAAATTATTTTTGTGCACACTAGATTTTGGTTTTACACATCTTTGCAGAATCTTTTTTTCCAGCACAGTCACCATAATTTATTAAATTTGAGATACCTGCTCCTTTCAAGCTTATAGCCACATCTGAAATATATGACACTTGAATTTTATTTGCACTAATGACTTTATATCTGTTTTTTCATTCTCTTATGGCTTTATTTTTCAAGTTCATTACTTTTGCACCACATTCTATATTTCTCACTTCATTTCTATTTTTTAATATGAGTCAGATTTTATTTTATCTACATTCGTTTTTTAGTTCTTTTAACCATTTGTTAGTAATTTTTCGTGGTCTGCATACATCTTACAAACTTTGATAAGTTGTCTAGTTCTCTTCATAGCTTGCGTCTCGTTTGATTTCTTGTACTGTAAACTATTCTTTCTCTTGTTCTTAAGTCAGACAACTCAACAATTTAAGTTTTTGCTCTTTTTCCACTTAGTAACCTAAGGCATCTATAGTATCTGCAGAATGCTTTATTCTAATAAAGGGTGACTGTATATTTCACTGAAGATTGTTTCAATTCCACTGAATGTTGGAAACTGTGTTAAAGTTGTTTAACCTAGAAGAATGTTATATTAAGAATGTATGTATGTATATACAAGGAACAAAGCAGTTCACCCACAAATGTTTTTTTTAATTGTACAATTTGACAAGGTGTTCCATCAGTGAAACTGGTTATAAGGGATTTGTACCTTTTTTGCAAAGAACAAAATGCAAGTAAAAGGAAACTGCCTTCTAGGCGCTGAATAATTCTTGACGTCCCAAGTGTTCTCCAGCAATGTGCAAGGATATGCAACACACTGTGCATTTTTATCCTTCTTGGATAATCCATTTGCACTGAGGAATAAGTTGAATTAATAGGTGTAAAGCTAGGTGTAAAGCTTCCAAACTTCTGCTAAATTTATGTGCAACAGACGAATTTCTGGTGGCTACAGTTCAGCCATGTTTCTACTGACAACTATACTCTTGCATTTTCAAACATGAACACGGCTGTATTGTGTCATGTCTGCAGAGTAACACTTCTCTAGTTCTGGTAAGTATGTCTTCATGTCTGACTCAATATGGTGTTTGAATGATGAGTAAGTGAGAGAGAGAAAGACACACACACACACACACACACACACACACACACACACACACACACACACACACACACACACACACACTGGTTTAACTTCCATTAGGTCTGTATTCTGGGTGAACTCAGCATTGCACAATATGCATATCTCTGTAGCTAGTTCATTAAAATATAAAGATGTGTGCCCCATATTGTATAATTTTCTCTGCCTTTTAGAACTGAATTAACCAGATGTACCTTCTTCGAAGGACAAGGTAAAAGTAGTCATCCTCATTTCCTCTGTTACCTCACAATTCATTCCTGTATTCTGCATTCTTCCTAGATTTTATACCTAAAAGCTGAATTTTTTACTGAAAGAATAAATGCACCCCTTTCTTAAAGTTCCTGTCAAGCTTTTACATTTCCCCTATTTAAATATAATCTATCTTTTCAAAATGTTTTAACTTTCCCTAATACGTATACCCCATACTTTATCTCCTTAACATAAAGAGAATCATCTCTGTAAGACAATGCAACAGTAGGTTGTACACCTTCTCACATTTCAGTCACGTCTAGCTGCTTTTTTATTTGTCATATCCTCGCACTGTGTCCATCCATCCATCCTCAACCCCTTTTTCCCATTTTGCACATGGGGTTGGGGTGTCACTTTAACAGAGACAATCATCCTGAGCCGAGGTTTACACTGCCGGGTGGCTAGCCCTGCCGCAGTAGTAGTTCATCCGTACCACTCACTTACACACACACTCGCACCTATGGCCAATTTAGACTGTCCAGTCCACCTACTGCATGTCTTTGGAATATGGGAGGAAACCCATGCAACTGCAGGGAGGACATGCAGACTCTGCACAGAAGACACCACAGCCAAGAATCAAGCCAGATAACCTCTTGCTGTGAAGTGACAATGCTTACCCCTGCGCCAACGCGGCTACCCCACCACTGTGGCCCACCCAATCCCTGCACTATGTATTATACTAAATAGTACTGAACTTTGGTGTTCACATCTGCCAAATACTTTTTTTCTCTCTACTTTCTCCAAATACCAGTTCACTGTTTGAACTGGTCATTATTGTGTGCAATTTACAAGTAATGTGCTTTCTGTCCAAATTCACACTATCTCCACATAACCACAGTTTTTATTTGATACATTATCAGAAGTTTTTGAAATATCAGATTGTCATTTTTGCTTTTACCTTTCCTCTTGTAGCATCTGTCATTTCTCTTACCAATAACATTTCCCTTGTATGTTTATGGATCTCTCCATCTCCCATTCCCATATCATTAGCCTTTTTGTTGCAAATCCTTTGTCAGTATTTTACACTAATTCTGAGATTGCTTTACTACAGGCTAAGGGGAATATGTCAAGAGACTGCTAAGGTTTAGTATGAATTCACTAAACTGTACTCTTTTTGACTATACTGCTAGCAGTTACAGTATGCAGAATGAGGAAATGAAATAAAGAGCTGCACAACTGGCAAAGCTTTTTGACAAGATCATAAAAAGTAAACACGGAGAGCCTTGCCTAATCACCCCCACCACAAGCATATAGAAAAATGTAAGAACCTTATAGTTTCCCAAATTCCCAGTGATTGGGGACTGAAAGCTTTGACAGGAACTGAATATTGTTAATTGTTTTCACCAGAGGGCGTGAAAACAGGGCTGCATAAAGTAAAATTGAAACCAGGAGTAGGGTTGATCATGATGTAAGTGAGTGGTGACAACTGGTGAAGTTTATTTAGGTCAGAATTTTAGACTCTGGGATTGTCTTGTCTTTTTAAGGTTAAACAATCTTGGAGTTACTGTATTATTTAGGAAAACAAAATGTTTTTATTTATTTATTTTTATTAAAAGTATACCTTTCCAAATGTCAGTTTTACTTTTATGATGTTGATGTGAATATAGTAATTTCATTTAGTTGTAATTATAAATCGGGTGTTGGGTATGTTGTTTTGCAATTCATGATTGCATTCTGACCAGGATTAAAAAAAAAAGGCTCACCTCTCACGACCATTGCCTATTGTAGGTAGGTAAATTTCCATGACTGTTAGAAATTGTGGTTCAGAGGTAGCTATGGCTCCAGTGAAAAAGACCTTATTACTGGCTCCAGCAAAACGACCAAATTTATGAATGTCTTGTAAAGTAACTTAAGTTTGGTACTAGAGCTATATGAAGATGGCAGACCTACAGACTCTAACTTCCTCCACACATTTGTGCAAAGTGAAAGAAACATCCCTTACCATCTGTCCCTGATGTGATTTTGATGACATTTTTCAGGGCTTGAGGTTCTGTAGGCTCATAGTTGCGGACTACTTATTTCACTGATGTACTAAAGCCATGCGAACGAAACAAGTGAAACAGACACTGCCACATGCAGTCATATAAACTACATGATTTACGTGACATCAGTGAAAACATCAGGGGAATTGTCCTGGTCAATCCATAGAGTGATAGAATACCATGTACGTTGTACAACTGCCTGCATTTTTTTCTCTGTACACAAAAATGTCCCATAAGTCACATAGTGTCTGTTGATAAATCTGGCAAATTTTGTACTTTACTCATGAATATTGCTGACAAGCCATAAGTGATATCAGTATATTTTTATAAACAAATTCACCACTTTTTAACTTCCAGTTAGATGCAACTACAGTCTCGAGAGAACTTTGTATGTCTCATTAAAAATATGACATTGTAGTTCTATTTAACTTCTGGACCATTGCCTTTCTGGATGGAAACGTTACTGCAGCATCATTTGATTGTAACACCATGACATCTATCCACAACAATGCAAGTTGCATCCTGAGACATAGCAGCTCTTACCCAAAGCGGTGTAGATATTTAATATAACTTCAGCTCAGAAGCATTGGGTAAGTAAAGTTGAACAGTGGACTTTTTTAATAATTCACTAGTTACTGAAGGAACAGTAATCATTCATCCTTTACACTTTTTGCACTTAGTCTGTTTAACAAACTTCTCTAAGCTTTAAAGGTAGCCCTCTACTTGCAGCATTGGTTTACCATTGCAGGACTCCACAGTATCATGCACTTGATCCAGCATACAATGTGGTAAATATGGGTTCACTCCAGTTACTTCAAACAACAGTTGTTGTTGTTGTCTTTCGGCTTTTCCTGGTTAAGGGTCGCCACAGCAGAACTCCGGTCTGCTAATGATTGGCAGTAGCTTTTCACGAACACCGAGGTGCCAGCTCGACATTCAACCTTAAATGAAGGCACGCCCATTTACGCATGTCTTTTGAACGCCCACCGAACCACGGGGAGGACATGCAGACTCCACACAGATGGCACTCCCAGCACTCCAGCCGAGAATCGAATGGGAGAACCTCTTGCTGTGAGGCACTCCACACAGACGGCACTCCAGCCGAGAATCAAACGGGAGAACCTCACCGTTGCCTCACAGCAAGAGGTTCTCCCATTCGATTTTCAGCTGGAGTGCTGGGAGTGCCACCTGTGTGGAATCTGCATGTCCTCTCCACGGTTAGGTGGGCGTTCGAAAGACATGCGTAAATGGGCGTGCCTTCGTTCAACAACAGTGCAGAAGCTAAACATTGGCTGATGTAATTGACAGCCTGGCTTAATTATCTCTGTTACATGGAAATTATCTACCTGTCATTAGAATGTTTATATGCATTAGTTTGTGTTAGTGTGCATTTAGTATAGCAACATTTCATCTGATGTACATTCGGAAAAATGATAGCTTAGGTCACATTTTCTAAGTGAGTATTCAAGTGTATATTATTTTGTGTGTGTGTGTGTGTGTGTGTATATATATATATATATATATATATATATATATATATATATATATATATATATATATATATATATACTTTTTTAAATAAAATGTTCTTACAGTATAGGAATTATGAAAAAGTAGTATATATCAGGTAAAGGTATTTCTAGTGATAAGATCTTGGGTACCCAGTAGTGGCATGTTCAGTAGTCATGAAGTTAGTAGGGGAGACTGCCATTGAGCGCTGTCTTTGTAATTTAAACATCGATGGGAATGGTATTCCATTAATACTTAAATCTTTTTGGAATGGTGCTGCGGTAGCGTTGTCGCCTCACAATAAGACGTTGTCCTGTTCGAGTCTCAGCTAAAGCATCTTCTGTGTGGAGACATGCGTGAATGGGTGTACCTTCGTTGAAGGTTGTACGTCAGGGCTGGTAACTCGGTACATAAAAATCTACTGCCAATCATTAGCGGACCGGAGTTCTGCTGTGGCAACCCCTAACCGGGAAAAGCCGAAAGATACAACAACAACAACTTAAATCTTTTTGGATTGCCATGGAGGAAAGTGTAACCCATTTTTCTAAAAATAATGATTTTAGTCATAAAAGAATGCATGGAATACATTTGGGTTGACTATACATCAAGGCTTCAGGTCAAATAAGAAATTTCCCTTATTCTGACTTATTATTTATGTAAGCTTTGCAAATGGGTTCCCACTTGGATAGTGTTGGGAAAGTTCCTCATGGACATCTTATGGATGTAGTTTTAAGAACTGTTCTGTACTTGCATGTCTTTATAGATACCATCTGCAAAATGTATACAGATTAGGATTTGTACATTTCCTTGTTAGTACCATTTAAAGTACCATTGAGTGTTTTTAATGGTAGATATTACTGGTATGACTGACGTTAATACCAAGTGCTATAACAATGTTTAGTGGTTTCTGGCTGTTAAAAATTTAGATGAACTTTGATAATGTGGTAAGTGCATAAATAATCTGCACCAAGTGAAGACTTCAGCCTCCACTCGTTTGAATGTGATTTTCAAAAAATATTTCTGGAGTATGGTAACAAGACATGATGTGAAGGGTGTTATGTTTTGTTTTGATACAGGAATAAATGAACAGCTTCTATTTTGTGTCATTTTGTTAATCTGTTGCTACATTTGGTCTTAGAAGAGAGCTAATCCTGATAAAATGTAAGTGTTTATGACACTCTTAAATTTTTCCTTAAGAGTGAACATTTCTAGCAGTACGTGATTCATTTTTGTGACTTGTTCCTCTTGCTGACCATTAGTCTATCTTTTGGACAAATGGACTGTCTGCTCCCCTTACAAAGGAGCTAGACCCAACCAAGAGGAGATGTTGTTTTGGCAGCCATCTTGTTCATTTTTTTTTTATTTTATGCCCTGACATTTTTGTATGCTTGTAACTGCCCCATGGTTCAGCATGCAGTGGATGTCTGTGAAGACAAGTCACTCACTTTGTGGGTAATGTAACTCCTCAAGATTACACTTCCCCTTTTGAATCCACCCCCTCCAACTGGAGCTCTGGGCTTCACTAGGGGTTCTACAAAGGGAATTCGGACCTACATATTTGCCCTATCCCTCCCCTAAAGAGAGGCTAACTAGCAAAGCCATGTCATCCCCCACTATACTAGTCCCAGCAGATGCATGAGCTACTATTCAAACTTAGCTCACCTGGGTTGTAGTCAGGATTTGTCCCTCTGCGCTACCATGGCTGACATGTTTTTCATTCTCCTGCTACTCTCTATTCTTATTAGTCCATGTTCTTTTTTATATGAAGGTAAACATCTCCACAGAGCATAAGTAAAAAAAATATTGTTAAGACTTTTGTGATGAAGAATAGAGGGAAGAACTTGCACCCATGGAAGAATATGGCTGATGCAACTTATTGAAAAGGCAGAGGGGAACAAAACTGATGTCATTTATTCAGCAATAGGTGTGACAGTTGTATTCTTGACATATGACTATTATGTGACAGGTATCATAGAACAGAGTCATAGAATGTACCAAAGCAACTGGGCCATGTGTCCATTTATGTCTCGTCAGTACCCAGCTTAAACCTTACTCCTTTTTGAGGGTGCGAGACCAGTCATACAGAGGATAAATTTGAGTGTTCATCCAACTAATTCCTTTTTAAAAGAAGATAGTGCATCATAATGCTTGATCTGGACTGCAGGTTTGTTCCAGAGAAGGGGTAATCATTGCATGACAAGTCTCCCTCACTAGTGTGATTTATTTGGTGATTCTGGCTCAGTTCGTTGGTCTTAGTTTTTGCTGAACTTTTTGATTTGTGGTGGAGATGTACGAAATGCTGATTTTCCATATCTCTAATAGCCATGAAGTCAAAGCAGAAAACACCCATGAGGAGTCTGTAGGACACTGAATACAGGGACAAAGTCTTCAGCCACTGTTGGTAACTCAGGTCTTCTAGGCCCGTGATCTTTTTTGTCAGGAATCTCTGTGGGGGGCTCCTCCAGCTGCTTGATATGTCTAATAAGCTCCCAAAGGGAGCAGTGTATTGTATGATGTGCTGATAAAGTGTGGAATACAGACAGGTATTGACTTATGTGGATCCAGAGGAGATGCCCTTTATGATCAACTGTACCAGATAGAAGGATTTCTTATTTGCTGTTGCAACGTGATGGTTAAGGGAGAGGGAATTGTCTACCCATTTACCAAATTTTCTCATGGGATCTTTATTTTTGGAGTGGGGTGTTGCCTATACTATAAGCTGGGTCAGGGGTTTGTTTACCAAACACAGCAATATTGTATTTTATAGCATTTAATTTTAGCCCATTTTCTGAAAACAAGCAGCTAATGTGTAAATTCATATTGTAGCTTCTGCATACCAGAAGGAGATTTGAGTATGACATCCAGTTTGCAGTCATCTCCAGAATTGGTTAACTGGAAATATATGCCAAATTGCAGCATTGTACCTTGTTCTTGTGTTCAAAGTAAGGTAATGTGATGAATCTGGTTTCAGTTCTGAAAAATATGGTGCTCCAAACCATTTATAAAGTCTAGAAACTGCTAGTTAAAAAGAAAAAAAGCGACCAAAGTTTAGGAATTGCTATCTGAGGTTTTGAACAGGCTCCCTTCTAGTTTTGTAAAGATGCTTCTGTCTGTTTTATTTTAATTAATCTTCCCTCTTTGCTGGTGCAGAAGTAATTGTTCCCATCTGTTCATTGTAAAACATATGTTCAGTAGTGTCATAAATAGGAATGGTTACCAGAGCTGGCTATTGTCTTTTCTTAAAGTTCCCACAGTAACATTCCCATAATATATAAAGCAGGTATGGTTTATCTGTTTGTTTCAAGTCTCATTTTGCCGAAACCCCATTTCACAAATCTGTGCACATGTAACATCAGCACATTTCCCATTCAATAAACATTGTCTTCCTTACATCTATCCTGTCGTATTGCTGCTTGAAGGATGAGCATGGTCTTCAGCTTGAAGAACTGAAAGAGTAACTGTCTAGGCAGAAGCAATGCCAAAAAGCCAAACGTGTAAAAATTCTAGAATAATTGCATGGAATTGGCTCAGTGATTAACTCCAGAACACGCAGAGATTTTTCTTTCATATGATCAGAATGAAATTGGAGCTAAAATGTAATTCCACTGGTTTATAACCAGTCTTTTCGAAAACGATATGATAAGGATCCTTGGTCATGTAGCTCACTCTAATGGTCTTGCTCTGCAGTATCCTTGCAGACAAAACTAGATATAATGGGCAGTGAATGCTGTTTTGCAAGACTTGTGTTCCTTTCATTTTGTAAAATGTCTCTGATCCTCTATTTACTCCATATTTTCATCCTTTCCATAAAGTTTTTGGTATTTCTTGCAAATCATTGAAGATTGCAGTCACCAAATAATGACAGCCTTTTGAGTTTCAGATTTCATCTCCTTCATAAAATAAATGCAGATGTAAAACTCGTTGTTCCAGCAACTTTGTAAGTATATTAGAGCAATATTTAAAATCTGTCCCTGATTTTGGGCTTTTACCCCCAATTTCTTTTATCAGTGTCTCAGATTTTATGCTCAAATGTTGAGAGCTATGTGGCTGGCTACTATCCGCACAAAACAGAGTTGAAATAAATTACTGGTGGTATTTTTTAGTTTACTTCTACATCTGATAAGTACATTATCAACAAACATGGTTCTAAATGATGGGATCAGGAATGTATGGGGATGAGAATGACTGACCTTGGCATAATTTGGTTGCCTTTAGTCTAGTGAAGTCAGATAAGCCATTAATGTGTGTGAAGCAAATTGGAATGCTGTATTTACTGTGGCAGATATTTGTGTGAAACAGAGTTGATTGACATTACTGTGGCCATTTTTTTATCTCAGACATTTGAGGTGTGTGCAGTTAACAAAAGTGGCTTTAAGGTTGGGGGATGTCTGTGGATATAAGCAACCTACTCTTGTCATTTGTTCAGTTTAAATAGTTATTTTGGCTTTGCAGTGCTAATGTGCATTTGTGTGAAGTAAGTTGAAATGCCGTACACTGGATAGTTTGTGAAACAAATATGAAATACATTATTGTGGTCATTATTATTATTATTGTTATTATTCCCAGTCGGACACCTGAGGTGTATGAAGTCAACAATCTGGCTGTATTTGATGGGTACAGGACCTGTCTGTGGATGAAATTTAATTGAATCTGCTGTCATGATCTTATTAAACAGTGTTTAATCTAGCTTTGCAGGACACATTTGTATAAGACAAGTTTGAATACTTTACTGTGGTGATTTTATTTTATCACAGTCTGGCATACAGTGGATGTAATTGAAGGGTACAGGGGCCATCTGTGGATTAAAATAACTTAGAATTGCTATTGTTTGATTGTTAAAAAAGTCTCTCATCTGCCATGGGAGGAGCAGTGTCATTTGTTGAAATTAGTGTAAAACAGTTGTTGCAGTTTATGGTTCATGTGTGTGTGCACTCGTGGTTCCACATGCATGTATTTTTGTGAGTGTTGTAGAGTAGTTTATTGTAACAAGTTGGCCATAATTTCTTTCACTTTCTGTCACAGTCAGACATCAGATGCATGCACAATAAGTGGCTAGCTTTGGTGGTCAGGATGTGACTGTTTTGTGGAATAGTGACATAGTGAGCAGCTTTCCCATTTCACACTTGGCACAGTGGTTGAGTTCTTTGCAGTAGCTCCTTCTTTGCATAGTCTGGATGTCCTTTGTCTTTCTGTGTGGCTTTTATCCCACTGTGCTGTTTTCTTCCAACACTCAAAAGATATGCCATGGATAAATTGCTATTCTTCCACTTTGCCTGTAAGTAAGCATGTAGTGTGTGTGTGTGTGTGTGTGTGTGTGTGTGTGTGTGTGTGTGTGTGTGTGTGTGTGTGTGTGTGTGTGTGTGTGTGTGTGTGTGTGTAAAATCACCAGTATTCATCTGTGGGGACATGCATAATTCTTCTGGGTTGTATTAAAAAAACAGCAGTAAGCAATTAAAAACCTTCAAAAAATAAAATTACAGAACATCTAGACCCTAAAGAGCTTTGGGAGGCATTGTGCCCCCTACCCAAACACACACACAACAGACTGTGTAAATAGATTTTGTCACAGGCTTAGTAGGGGCCACTGTACTCTGGACCATGTAGCATAAAACCAGTGCTTCTCAGAGAGTACTGATCAGAGATGTGCAGAGAAATTACTGCAGTGTGTGTGTGTGTGTGTGTGGGGGGGGGGGGGGGGCTGGGAACACCGTGGTCAGTTTTGATTTAATTTTCTTCACAATCATACTTTAGGAGTGTACACAAAACATCCCTGTTACTTGTCTAGAGGCAACGTACTGTCTAGCAGTAACAAGCTGAAATATGTCTGTAATTATTTTTTTTTCACTTTTCACAGTCAAACTTCAGACTTTTACACAGGTGGCTATCCTGTGGGGGTAAGGATAAGGAGGCATGCTGTGTATACATCTATGACTGCAACAAGTTGAAATATGGTACTGTGCTTTATGTTTATTCTTTCACTTTCGTCCCAGTCTAACATCAGGTGGTTACACAGAGCATGGTTGTCTTTTTGTGGTAAGAGTGAGGAGGCAAGCTGTGGACATGTATTACAGCAGCGACTTGAAGTATGAGACTAGGTCATTAGTTCCTGCACTTTCATCCTCAGCTAACACAGTTGGTACGCACAAAATGGCTGTCTTATTTGTGGGTCTTGTGCACTGTTTTGTTTTTGAGTTGCTATTCTGCTCTGGTTGTTTGATTGCATTACGCTACTTGTGCTGTAGAATTGCTATATAATTTAAATAAATAACTTTACTTCCCCCTCCATAACTTAGCTGAAATTTGGCTAATGATTTTAGGAGAATCTTTTCTGGGAAGCATACACACCCCAGCCAGGATTAACAGGGTGTGCACACAGATACAGTAAGTATAACAGTGCCTGAGCTGCCACCTTCTAATTTCCAATTAACATCCCTCCTCAGAGTTGAGGACAAAAAAATCCTCTGAGCCAAGCAAAGAGCTCTTATATTTTTAAATAACATTTTTTTCACTGTGTGAAGCACTGTTCAGAAACTATAGAAAAGAGCTCCACTAGATCCTCACACACACACTATTTAAACAGCAGTGATCCCTGGTGTAGCTGATTTAATGAATAATATTTTGCTTGCACCCAGACGGACAGCTGTGCAAAAACAATCACACCATCAACCTGGAGAAAATGATTAGCAACATCTTATGCTGTGCTGATCATGGCCCTAGAAGCTTGCACCTAGGGTAACTGCCTCCTTTGCCTGCCCTAGCTTAGGCTTTATTTATAAATAAATAAACACGCTTACTTTGTTGGTATGCCAAGAGGCTGGCAAACATTACAGAAGAAAATGTTGGCTGTTGTAGTTAAGCGAGTCCTTTACTGATTGAGACCAGTCCACTTGTCCTGTATGAGTCTGTCTCTTAGATGTGACTCACCATCTCTCCTTAGAAGAGTAGATGCTGTTTTAGACTACTCTCCCTAACTTTCCTGGTGGGAGAGAATTCCTGGAGTGCTTGCGACAGGTTGTGCCTGTTTTTCAGGGGTGGTAGAGCCAGCTGACTCCAAAGAAACGAAACACAGCAAAAAACAGTAATTTGAAGATGTTCTTCGTGTTTCACTGTTGCAGTCATTACATTTGGGGGTAATCTGTTGGCAGGTTGCCCTCAGTCAGCCTGAATAACAAAGTCTTGGGTCATACGTCGGTTGCTGTCTCCTCTTCCATGACGTCAGGTTGTCAGGGGTATAAAACATGCAGCCGACGCCATTTTATTTAGTCTTTCTTGCTGTGTGGTGCCCGAAGCAGAAGCAGTTCGCAAGTGCCGGTCGGCTGACTCCTGAAATTTTCTCAGTAGAGTTTCAGAACCGAAGTCTTCAAACTAAAGCTAAGTACCCCGTTGGGGAAACTTTTTCTTGCTCCTTACCGATGTCAGTAAAAGTTAATAATTGCATTACTTGTGGGAAGCAAATACCTCATAAAGATTTTCATTTGTACTGTATTCCTTACCTAGGCCCAGATCATAACGTGCCTTGGTGTCGGTTTTGTGCTAGATTTAACCAGCGCACTATTAAGCATCGGTATATTTTTCATTCTAAATATTTTGGATCAAGATTTAATTATCCTGAAAGTTCGTCGGGTAGCAATCCGACTACTGGAGTTCACAAAAAGCACAAAGAAGAAGGCAGAGACCGACCATTGAGGTCCAAAACTGATGACGAAGCTTCTCCTAAGCCAGTCGCTGGTACTCAGTGAGGCGCTTTCCCAGACCCCGATACCCACAACTTTTGAGTTGCAGGCCTCTACCGAGACCCATTCGGAGTCCGATATGCCGTGAGATTCATAGAGTATTGAACTCGCGGATGTCTCTCCCTTGGATGGGTCTGGAACCGCTGAGCAGGCACCGGCTTCTGAGGGTGTTTTCAGGCCTCAACATTTTTATATTAAACCGATGCCAGCCTCAAAAACAAGATAAAAAACTTCTGCTATGTCTAAAAAACCAACGCATGAGCCACGTGCTCAGGCCCCTATGCCTAAAAAACAGATTATCAAAATGGCTGAGGACTTAATTACCTTGATCAGCCCCCCCCCCTGCTAAGAGGCCTAGGCAAGGCACTGATTATGAATCTTCAGATCAGGTTTCCTTTTCTTCTGATTCCTCTTCTGATAAGGAATTTTCTGTTCCACCCTATGAGGATTCTGATGCAGAAGAATCCATCCCATCTGCATCTCTTCCTGAGGATTACTCTTTTGGAGAAACTTTGCATACTTTAAGGGAACATTTTCACTGGGAAAGTCAGGACTTCTCAGAATCAAAAAAGAGGCTTAGGGATTTCCTCCTTCTTGCATAGGCCTTTGGCAATACCTCCTGTATTAGACATCGTTGATGATGTGTTTTCGGAATAAAGCATGGCTCCTGATTCCCTACCTCCAGCTGCTAGTAAGCCAGACAGATATTACAGGGTTCCTGACTCCCACACATTTCTATTCAAAAATCCTGCTGCTGATCCTGAGACTATTTCACAGGGTCCCAAAGGTGTAAAGGCCTCTACAGCCAAAAATTCTACCCCCTCTGATAGAGATTCCAGGGCACTGGATGGATGGGGAAAGAAGGTTTGTACGTCTGCAACCTTGGCAGTTAGGGCTTTAAACTGCCAGTTTCATATGCTTAAATATCAACAGCATGTTATGGGCTTACTGAAACAGAAAATGATGTTGATTTCTGATTGTGTGGAAAATAAAGAATTACAGGAATTATTGCATTCAGCAGAACAGGTTGGAAAGCATACTTTGCAATGTGGTTTTGATTCCTTGGAGGCCTCTTGCTGGGCTGTAGTTACTGGATCTGTGATTAGAAGGCATGCCTGGCTCAAGGAGCAAAATCTGCCTGATCATGTTAAAGCTAAATTGTTGCCCCCTTGCAGCATGATACTCTGTTTGGTAATAAGGCAGAAGAGGTTTTAAAGAAAATGGAAGACAAAGCTAAATCTATGCAAACTGTAAAAGATTTCTTGCAAGTGCAGCCACCTAGGTTCAGTCGGCACTGGCCTTCTAAAAATTGGTCCTTTCCTGTGTCCAACAGAGCCACTCAAGGCAAATTCAGGTGCTCAAAAGGCTCCAGATACCAATCACAGGGTTCTTACAGGTCAAAGCAATGGGGTGCCTCCACCTCCAAATCTGGAGGAAACAAAGCACAACCCTACAGTAAGCAGTCTCAATGACACAATGACCTCCACCAAGCACTTATCTTTTGGCAGCCCCCTTGGGAGGAAAACTAGCACTTCATGCTCAAAATTGACAGTTAATTCCCCAGGACAAGTGGGTGTTAAACATAGTATCCCAGGGGTACAGTTTTCATTTCCATATTTTGCCAATTCCAAACAGTTGGCCAGATCTGCCACAAAATCAATGGGCAGAGGCTCAGAAACAAGTTATGTCCCTCATGGATATGTGGGCTATTCAACCAGTACCAGAATAGGAAAAAGGACAAGGTTTTTATTCAAGACTGTTCCTGGTACCCAGAAAAGACTATGCCTGGCATCCAATACTGGACTTATCGATTATGAACACGTTCATGGACATTCCAAAATTCAAAATGGTGACTTTACAACAGCTGCTGCCCATGCTGGGCAGGAACGCTTGATTAGTGACTCTAGACTTAAAAGAGGCATACCTGCATATCCCAATAAGGGAATCATGCAGAAGATACCTCCGCTTCAAGGCAGGTTTTTTGCATTACCAATTCTCTGCACTGCCCTTTGGCTTATCTACTGTGCCCAGAGTCTTTACAAAGTGCATGGCACCACTAATTGCATTCTGCAGACTAAGAAGCATACAAATTTATCCTTATCTGGATGACTGTCTCATTCAAGCAGACACTCTTCTTTAACATCTGCCATTTGTAAAAAAGCTTACATGCCTAGGGTACACAATAAACGAAAATAAATCCCCAACTGGTACCCTCTCAAATAATTACATTCCTGGGTGCAAGCTTGAATACAACTGCCCAGATGGCTTACCTTACACCAGACAAACAAAGGCAACTGACAACATACTTCAAACAAATGGCAACAAAACCCAGTTATCTGCAAGACAAATTCTGCAGGCTTTGGGGTTCATGGCATCCTGCATTCTACTAATTCCATATGCAAGACTGCATATGAGGAAACTACAATGGTACCTAAAAAGTTTATGGACTCAACATTGTCACAGTCTGGAAACAATGATTCCTCTCATTCCCTGCCTTCAACAGGAGTTTCTTTTGGTGGGCAGAGACATGTCACCAAAACAAGGGACTGTCATTCACTCTACCCCCTGCCACCCAAACCCTAACTACAGATGCATCAGACTATGCTTGGGGGGCCCACCTGGTGGGGAGATGCATTCAGGGCAAATGGAGCCCAAAACAAATGTATCTGCCTATCAACCAGAAAGAGATGCTAGCTGTTCAGAATGCTCTGACAGCCTTCAAGGACTTACTTCATCCAGGACAACTACTGATAAAGATGGACAACACCATGGTTATGTGGTACATAAACAAGCAGGGGGGGGGGTTACACATTCCTACCCCCTTTGCAGGCTAGCCATGGCATTGTGGAACACAGCTTTGACTTGCCAAATACATCTTCAAGCTCAATTCCTGCCAGGAAAACAAAATACTCTGGCAGACGACCTAAGCAGAAATCTTATGGACCCGCACGAATGGAAACTGGATCCACAAATCTTCAGCATGTTAACACAGAAATGGGGGAGCCCAGACATAGATCTATTTGCCTCTCCCCAGCATTATCGCCTGGACAAATTCTGCACAAAAACTTATCACAGAAAAGCATGGAAAGTGGATGCCCTATCCTTCAGTTGGAAAAAACTATCAGTCTATGCCTTTCCCCCTCTGCCTCTTCTCTCCAAGGTCTTACTAAAAGTCAGACAGGAAAAAACAAAAATGATCCTAGTTGCTCTGGACTGGCCTCGCCAGCACTGGTACCCAATTCTAAGGAATATGTCTCAACTTCCTCCTTGGTACTTGCCTCAAATACCTCATCTACTGTCTCAGCAGAACAATCAAATTCTGCACACTCAGCTTCAAACTCTGAACCTTGCAACATGGCTGATCACTTAATTATTCAAACAACACCTCTCAGTAAATCTGTGATGGATGTCATTTTGGAAGCCAGAAGGCCTAGTATTAGAAAATCTTATCCTGAATAATGGAAGAGATTCTGTGCTTGGAACCAAGCACAAGGAACGTACACAGCAAAGTCCAATATTCCTCAGATTTTACAATATTTGACTGAGATGCTTGACAAGGGCCTATCTTTTTCTTCAATAAAAATACATGCCCCTGCCATCTCGGCTCATTACAACACAGAGCCTCCCCTCTTTTTTCATCCGCTGCTTAAACAGTATCTTAGAGGGGCCAAAAATGTAAGGCCTCCCAGAAGATCACCGACTCCTGCATGGGACATCAACTTTGTGCTGGAAAAACTCACCCTGTCTCCTTTTGCACCAGCAGCTACTGCGGATATAACGTTTCTATCTTGGAAAACAGCTTTCCTCTTGGCAGTCACTTCAGTAAGAAGGGTTTCAGAAGTACAGGCTCTCATGGCTGTGGAGCCTTTTATTACATTTTACCCGGACAGGGTGTCCCTCAGGACCAATCCTTATTTTATGCCTAAGGTGGTATCCAGTGTGGCTGCTAGCCAGACAATTCACCTGCCAACATTTTACCCAAATCCGCAGAACAAGGAGGATCAGATTCTGCATTCATTGGACGTACACCGACAACTAAGATTCTACTTAAACAGGACCAAATCTCTAAGGAAGTCTGAGCAACTACTGGTAGCATTTGCTGCAGGGTCAGAGGGGAAGGCTATATCAAAGCAGACTATTTCTAAGTGGATAAGCCACTGCATTTGTTTCTGCTACTTGCACCATGGTAAACCTGTGCCCAAGGGGATCAGGTCACATTCCACCAGGGCTGCCTCAACCTCAGCAGCTTTTCTCAGAGGGGTTCCAACCAAAGACATTCTAGAGGCTGCTACTTGGAGCTCTGTTCATACCTTCACAAAGCATTATCATTTGCCTCTCTTCTCCAAATCCAGGGCAGGCTTTGACACTGCAGTTCTGCAGGGCCTTATAGCCGCTCCTAATGCTATTTAGTTCCATCCTCCCATCCACAGCTTTGGGATTCTACCCAAATGTAATGACTGCAACAGTGAAACACAAAGGACATAGTACAGTTGTGTACACTTACCATAAATGTAGATGTTTGAGTGTATTCACTGTTGCAGTCCGGGTTACCCACCCGCCATCCCCCTTTTCTATAACTTTTCTTTCCTTCACTATATACTAAAGCCTTTGTGGTGTATTTGCTTTTAGATGAAGGTAAAGTTTATGTTGCTAAAAGTGCATTTTCATATATTTCTGTTTATATACATATATATATATATATATATATATATATTTTTTTCTTTTTTTTTTTTTTTTGCTCCCCATTTGGGGGGCACCTGACATCTGGGGCAAGAAAAACTGAATAAAATGGTGTAGGTTGCGTGTTTTATACCCCTGATGTCATGGAAGAGGAGACAGCAACCGACGCAGAAGACTTTGTTACTCATGCCGACTGAGGGCAACCTGCCAGAAGATTACCCTCAAATGTAATGACTGCAACAGTGAATACACTCAAACATCTACGTTTATGGTAAGTGTACACAACTGTACTTTTCACACTAAAGAGCTGCAAGTGATGATTTTTATGGACTGTCAGGCTTTGGGACAAGCATAATTTGTTCTGCTGGGTCTCAGTTCCATCAATGAAAGAGTCAACTTTAATTTTATTTCATCATGCCTTTGCCATTCCATTTGCCACCACTGGTTCTTTAGGTTATGCATGCTCAAAAGTAACTGCAGTACGCAGTACAGTGATGACTATTTTTTTAATTTAATCTCACTGACACTGTACGTACTGAACGCCCTGCTTTCAGACACATTTTCTGAATCAGTCCTTATTAATTTGCCCCAGTTTTTGTTATTAACAATCAGTTAGAGCAGTTTCAAGCCTACACTCTGTATTGTGCTAAGAACTGATGAGGTGATATATAGGCAGATATGGTTCACAGCTAATAATGAGTCTGTAGCCATAACCAAGGAATAGTGTGGGGTGCTGGGACTGTTGAAGCAGTGATATGCCCACCTGTAGAGGGATTAAGGATGGGGTAAGTAAGTTGTGGCTGCTCCATGACTGGCTGAAAGTACAGTCTTGAGAACAAGGTAAGGAAGAAAGATACTGAAAAGGGTGGCTGGTTGAGAGATTAGTCCTCTAAAATTCAGTTTAGTTTGTAAGAAGCACTTAACGGGTACTCTACTTCTGGCCAGTGTTGTTAAAAGTTTGGGAGTTCACCTGGCAGACCTGACTCTTGTGAAAAGGAGCATGCTAGCTAAGATGGATTAAAAAAAAATCCCTGAACGTGTGCTTTAATTTACTTTGCTCTGATGAAAAATACATTGCTTTTACAGTTATTTTATTTTACTAATTTAACATATGACTGGCTTTCTGCTTCCCTTTCTGAGATTATGGAAAGGGATGCAGCTACACTAGCTAGGTCTACTGGCCACTTTGGGGAATTATGACTGCTGGGACATAGTCATAGTTAAATATGGGAGGTGCAGGAAACAAATACTCTACAGGCAGCCAGGTGGCAAGTGGCAGTTTGGAAAATGCACTGCCCTCATTTTATTCTTTTTTATTATTGTGCATATAAAGATATAATGCTGTATATGCTAATGTAAAGATACTTAGTATCTGTTTTACTATATTAGACTTCTAAGGGCATGTTAACACATGTTCTGCGTCACTGTATTATTTCATATTGGATTATATTCTTTGTGTATTTGACAAGTTCTAGCAGGTTCTGCTAGAGAAAGGTGTCTTGTTTTTAGTATTTCATTTAGTTATCTTGGCAACAGTGTTTATTTTGTAGCACTGTTTACTGTGCATCTTAGTTTACAGGATATAAATAATGTGACAACATGCTGCATTAATATGGGAAAGACTCCCTATTTAGGCTGTAGCAAAATGAACTGTATGAAGCTGAATGCTGTAATTTCCATTGACAGTCTCGTAGTGCATTACTGTGATACTTTTTCTCAGTAATGTCCCTCATGCTGTCAGTCTAGAAACATAAAAAATCTGGACAAAGATCCATGAAAAATAGGTACAAATCTGTACGCTGATTCACATAAAATTTGCATACATAATTATGTAAACCCACCCCAATGAAATTGTGGGATACCAACTTTCAAATGCAAACTGAAGAACAGGCAATCAAAATATGACCCCATCCCAGACCCTGTAGTAAATGGTAACTATTATTTTTGAAATTTGTAACAATGATGTTCACTGGGAAGGGAAAAGATGACCATTAGGATTTTGTTTTTGGTGACTTGCAGTATGTGGGTTTTGTGGTAAAAGTAGGGCATTTAATGATAGGCAATATTCTAATCTTTGCAAAAGGATATTATAGTTTGCTAGGACCTCCAAAAGTCATTCTCCATGGCCTACTGATTAGTGGCGCAGCTTGAGTTTGTTCTGCCCAGGGCAATCTTTGAGTTTGTCGTCCCTCCTCCTTCACAAAATTATGGTCGAATAGGGCCCCCCCCCCACACAGCCCTCCCTACTGCAGCCATTCCAATGTCCCATTACTTGGCAATTTTGCCCCCTTCACCATAAACACTAATGTGCATACTGCTTTACTTCTATAATGATTATTTGGATTTCCTTTAAAACTTTTATTTGACATTTTATAGCACAAACTAATAGACATTTGTTAAACAAAGCAATACAGTCTCTCAATGAAAACAGACTTAGCATTAAAACTTCTCTACCCTTGAAACTCGCATTTATTTAAACAGCATTGAAACCCACATTCAAAGAAAATGCAAGTAGCCAGTGGCGGATAAAGATTACCTTTGGGCTGTTTTCAAATCATACGCCCCTTGTGCATGATACATACATGTGTTCTTTGATACACCTTCCTGATTGTATTAAATTATATTCCTTGTATAATACAGCACACTTGTTAGAGAACATTTTAAATTTATTGTTTTGAACATTTTTTCAGTAAGCAATGAAACAAAATGGAAACCAATAATGACAAAACTGCCCAATTCAGAACATTTCCATCGTAAAAGTGCACTCAAACTTCTACAATCTACAAATATCAGTAAATATCCACAATCTCTGCAGAAGTAAAAGCCATCTAACTAATACCACATTAAAGAGATCTGTAACTAATGAAGAGGTTGCCGCTAGCAAATAACTATATTTCATTGTTTAATTTACAAATAAAGTGCCTGTTGCCCATGAGGAATAAATTACCTATGTTACATTAAAAAAATGATAAGCTAGTAATACTGCAATAGGGAATGGATGGCAAACTATAACAGGCTCATAGATATCTCCGCCAAAGAGGACATTCTCAAGACTGCAACATCTACCCCCTTTAAAAGTGCAACACAGTACAGTATCAGCAATCCAGCTGCGTATTGTGGGAGTAGAACCCACAGCTTTCTCTATCAAAAGGAAGTATTCTACCTGTTTTGCCACTAACACCAGAAACAGACTTGGCATAAGCAGCATTAAACTTCTCTCCCCCTGAAGAACTATGCAGCACAAGAAATCTGGAAAAATGCCAAAATTTATTGGGAGGGGCAAAGGCCCAAAAAACTAGGGATACATTTTAAACATTGCTTGTACAATCTTGGAAAGTTGCTAGAATAAGATGTTTTCTGTTACCATGCCTTTCCTGGAAGATGGAAAGACTGAAACTTAAATAGCTATCATTAGTTAGTGAACCAGTTCTCACTGATTTGCTCGAAAACCACAAATTGTAAGAGGAACAGACCAAACGTTATACGAGCCAAACATTAAAGACATTGAATCACAAGTGGTGGTATGGGTAGGGAATTCAGGCTCTTGCCATTTGTACCTAAGGTACAGGGTTTGAGCCTGAGTAGCACTAACCACCAGGTATATGTAACTGGGGCATTTTTTACACACACACACACACACACACACACACACACACACACACACACACACACACACACACACGCACACACACAAAGCAGTAGACTTAGCAGCAGTAACAAACACACACACACACACACACACACACACACACACACACACACACACACTCACTCAATAGGCTTAGCAGCAGCAGCAATAAGACACATACAAGCAATAAGACACACTCTTCATGTTATGAATACAGACTGGCAGTCAGCAGTATGAATACGGTCTGGCAGCTAGCAGTAACCACTCTGCTTCCGTTGACCCACAATAACCAAATAACCCTGTGGAGGCTTACATAAATTTTTGTAAATGGACTGGCAGCCATGCTTTCCATTAACAGTACACACACAAATAGCGGCTTAATGGAGCAGACTGGTATCAATAAGATTTCTGACTCTCTCTGACTACTCCGTAACCATTCTCCTTCCATTCAAACACACAATAACCAAATAACCCTGTGGTGGCTTAAATAGATTTCTCTATCCGTAAACTTTACAAAGTGGACTGGCGGCCATGCTTAGTTAGACTTCCGTTCGCAGTACACGGACAGTACACACACAAATAGCAGCTTACTGGACTGGCAGCAATAATCTGGTAATAGAAATGCAGATAGCATACACACAAAATTATTATTTTTTTTTTTAACCTGGAGGCCCTGACCTGCGATATGTAGTCGGGTGCTAGGCGGACACAGCATTGTTGCACTGCTACTATATTCCCTCCAAAACCGTTCAAAATAACAGTCCACAAAGCTGATGTCATTCATGCATGCCCCCCCCCCCCCCCCCCGTAGGCTAGTGATGCATGGTGACATCAGACATAAATTTAAAGTTAAATAAATAATCAAATTAAAAATCGGGAATTAAAGGGGCCACTCAGGAATTCGTAGCACCCCATTATTTTGCCCTCAAAACTGGTAAATACTGAGGAATTTGGTATGGTTGAGAGGTCTGATGTCCCTCTCTAGGCTGACTTTACCTCAGATCTGTTTGACAAAGGCCTCTCATAGTCCAATTTCTTTAGGTACTGTGGGCATCCCTTTGGGGATATCTCCTATTTCTAGTGGTTTTTCAGCGTCATGATTGGGGGAAAGGGGTGTTAGACTGGGACTGTTGAGGAAAAAAAGGATATTTGTTCATGTTGCAGGAGTTGAGATTCATAACATTTCATCAGCTGCATAAAACAGCAAAAACAGTAATAGTAAGTCCATAATAATGAATGCCAAGACATGACTATGCAACCACATGCAGTGGCTGCAGCTGTTTTGTGCCCCAGCAATGCTATGCAGCATGTGGGCTAGCTGGCATATGCAAATCAACCTGAAAAACCTTTCCCTTTTTGATGCAGGGCTCCAGTCTGTTAGCTGAACCTGACTTTTTTGGTGCTGGTGATAACGATACCCTACTCCTGCACCAGGTGTCTATTTATTATTGACTTAAAACTGGAAATGATAGCAGATTTCTTTGTTTTGTTTTTTTTTACATTACTAGAGTGACCATTAATATAGTATGCTCAGTACAAGTGCTTTGTTGTACTATTTTTACATGTTAACAGTTTAAGATGAAACACTAGACAATTTTCATGTTTTTTTTGTTGGCTGTTGTAAAATTTGAACCTTGTATTTAAACAACAGATTATGTTTAGCGAATACATTAATAACCTTTCTAGCTGACTTGTGAGTCCCTTGGTAAAATGTGCCCAGCATGTACAGACAACCCATCCACTAAATGTTTGCAGGTAGTATCCATACATAAGCTTAATGGAGAACTCTGCTGTACTATTTAAACTAAATGCTGGTGACTGACTTAAGCTAGATCTTGGTTTTGCCATCTGTGACTCCTGGAGCCCCCGGTAAAAAGTTTGTCAGCTCAACTGATCATTTTCACAATTACATATACAAACCAGATTCATGATGGATCAGTTTTAAAAACCAGCCACATTAATATATAGTTGAATAGCAGAAGCAGAGAGAATGGGGAAAGTGGTTGTAATGCAGTAAGGAGCATAAGCAGGGGAGTAGACAGACGTTCTCAGGCATTAGCCAGACAGATTATGTGGAGAGCAGGGAAGGAGGGAAGAGTCTAGGTCTAGAGGAGGTAAAGTGGATCTGGGGAGAGCGAGAAAGATTAGGGCTGGAACAAACAGCAAGGTAAAGGGAGTTCTGGGGAGTGGCAGTTGCAGATTAAAACAAATATGCTTATGTCAAGAATAATTATTGTAAAGTTTTACTTTACTAGAAAGGAGGTTATGAGGAATCCTGTCAGTTCATCAACGGCAGTTTCTGTGATTTCCATCTAGGTGAAAGTGTTTCACGAAAGCACTTTTGATAATAGTGGAGAATCCCTTTTTATCCACTGTTGTGCGGCCATGGAGTATTTATATTTAAATTCCAGGGATGTGCGGAGGTGTCATTCCATAGTGGGGTGGGGGTGGGGGGGCTTGTCCATCTGCAAAATACATTTTTTTCAATATATGCCAAATTGATTTTGGCTAAATATTTTCAATTTCTTTAAGTCTGATGGAATTGTTGATTCCATTCGTGAAGTTATAAGGTCTTGCTAAAGTTTTATGCCAAAGAAGCGAATGTTAGGGAGTATGGCTGATCTCAATAGTATAACTTGTATGTGTACACACAGAGATAGATGTATTACTAAGAAGACAACTGTAGTATGAGAGGGTGATAGCATATTGACATGCATTGTTAATGAGAGGTAGGAAAAGACAGGTTGTCAGAAAACAGTGAGGCCTCTGACATCAGTAGGGCAGGACTGAAATTAAGGAAGTATGAATATAATGTAGTGGGGTGAATGGGAGGCTATCCAAGCAGAGCGGGCAGAAACTCAAGAATGGAATAAAACTAACTGTTCTTGCACATTTATCAGAGAGCTGCCTTGGCTGTAGAGTTTGCAGTGTTCTTGGAAGCTTCAGGTAACTTGCACTTAATTTGGCACTGACAGAATATTGATTTATCAAATCTAAAGTAACGTTCCCATTAGCAGAGAGAAAATTGTGTGTCCAGCATGTCCAGTTTAGGAAGGGTTATAATGGTAGGGGGGAAGAGAAAAGGAGCAACAGAATGTTACAGTCTAAGTAACTAAAAAAAATCTCAATTTCTAGCTAAAAAGCATATTTTTATCTAACAGCTTTAACAGATAAACTGCAGTATGCCTAGGCAATGCTCCTAGAGAGCAACAAATTTAAAAGTGTTTATCCCACGTCAAGACTTCAAAACTCATAAGCAAATTGATATAATGAAACACAAAGTGGCATATCTACCAAATGGGCGTGCCTTCGTTGAAGGTTGGGCGTCAGGCTGGCACTTCGGCACCATAAAAATCGACTGCCAATCATTAGCAGACCGGAGTTCTGCTGTGGCGACCCCTAACCGGGAAAAGCCGAAAGAAAAACAACAACAACAACAACAACATGGTAGATTATTCCAAGCTATGTATTGCATCTGTTTCAAGTGTTCGGTTGTGGTATGTGATGTCAGTACAATGGAAACAAGAGGAATCAAGTTTATGCTAAAATGTAACAGGTAGTATGTCCATGGAAATAGCTCCAGTTGTCACTAATTAGATTCCAGTGCCCCAGTACATTTATAGTAATTAGAGGCATTTTAAAGAACAAATTAAATATATGTAAACAATTATCAGTTCCTGTTCACTGTGCCTTTAAAATACACCCATTAAACACAAAGCAAGCTTACTAGAGCCATGAAAGGTACTCAGTAAAACAGTTCCAAATACATAACGTACTGTGTACAGGTGTTATACAAAGAACTAAAAACCATAAACCCTCAGCTTGCAGCACTTCTATAATACGGTACCTTGATATGATCTAACAAAAAGGAAACCCAAAGTCAATAAAGTACAGTGCACACACCATGAGTGTAAACTAGAAATTAATAATTTAAAAAATGGGCCCAAGCAGGAGTCTTGCTTAATTTGCTCTTTATTGTTGTAACACAATCGAGACTTCATCAGCAGAAAACAAAGTCAAGGCACAACCTTTATAAAACAACTAGAAACCATGTGATAAACACCAGTTTCACCAATCACAATCTAGCTCTCCTTAATTTAAGCATTGGGCAATTGAAACCTTGTCATTTAACTTTGGGAAGACACCTATGTTCAACCTAAATCCAGAGCAATTTGCTATATTCTAGGATGTTTTTAAAGTTCCCTCCTGCTCTCTCCTTCCTATTTTTATCAGAATAAAAAATATTATTTTTTAATTATCACAAGTAGTAGAGTGTTTATATGATGAATTCTTAAAAGAAATCTGGCTGTACTGTAGCATGTTCATAAACTCACAACTGAATTTCCTTTTCTGTTTTTGCAGTGTACAGTGCATCACATTGTGTATGCATAGCAGTGTAAACAGCACCCACAATGTTAGATTTATATTGTTTTGAACATAGGTTGACCCTTAGATACCCAGGAAAGACATTGTAACCTGGATAAATAACCTCTGCATTACTTACAGGCACCACACTTAATCCTTCTCCCAGACTTGTAAAATTTAAATTGTTCATTAATTTGTAGGTACACCTTGTCAAAATGTCAGTATTAAAAGCTGCTTTCAAGTTTTTCATTTGATTTACATCTTTGGTATCCACTGAATGGTAGAGTGTCATGTTTTTTACATGTTGCCTGTCACCCCTCTGAGAATTAGCCCTAACTAGTTTACTTAAAATGGATGCATATCTATTACCCCTACCACACAAAATTTGATTGTGAATGGTGTCCACCAAGTTGCTGGTGTGTAACCCCTGTCCATAAATAGGTGTTTCAAGTAATTAATTTCTCTAGTATACATGTCATTTTCTGAAGCTTATCTAGAAAGTCTCATATGCTGCCTTTTTACAGTAGTTATATTTTGTGCTAGGCAATGGTTGCTTCCAAAATGTACATAACCATTAGAAAAGGAAGTGAGTTTATAATTATTCATGGTCCCATACCTTCTTTCCTTGACGTTTGAAAATAGTTACATTTAAAAATTGGTGTTTTTTAGTTCTGCATCATCTGTTGTGTCAATCAGTAGAATGAATGTTGTCTGGGTATTTTCAGTACAGTCTGATGTATACGATTATGTACAATCATGAGCATACAGTTTCTCCCACTGACATGAAACTGTCCAGAAGTATGGGTACAGAAAGTACTCCCATGGTTGTGCCATCTTGTTTAAAATATTCTCCCTCATAAACAGTCATTATTCATCAAAATGGCCTCCATAACAAGTCAGTGTTGTTAGGTATAACCTGTTATACACTCCCTAAACCATTTTAACCTCACTTTATAGGATATCACAGTAAACAGATTCTGCTGTAACAAATGCATAGTTGGTGTGAAAATCAAATTCTCTTACACATTGTAAAAATCACACATGGCAATAATTCAAAAATATGTTTAATTTGTAGTCCAGGTAAATCGCACATGGGTTGTCGTTCACTCCAACTGCTGTAGTTATGGCTGTAATGGTGGATTGTCTATATTTTTGTGTACTTGCAGAATCCTGAAAATCACAGGAATATTTAGTTACTGCATTTGTTGATGAGGACTGTGGAAGCCCCCTTTTTAGTGGAGGCACCAGAAGAAAAACTTCAGTTACAAAATAGGCAGTTTTATGCAACAGAGAAAAATGTAAAGCTTAAAGTTACAATACAGACATGCAATAATTGAAAGACAGCTATACTAGAGAAAATCTGCAGTCAATATTATAGAGTCATTACACACTAATACAATACAAAACGGCATATACATTGAGGTTTAAAATGTCAAATTACAATTTTACGTTTATGAGTAGAAGACATTAGAGAAAGGAGGTGTGTGAGAGGTGAGTAGAAAGCAGAGAGGAGGTTAGGAAAGGTGAAGTTTGTATATTTGTTATGTGATGCAGAGAAAATGTAAGTTGTAGTGATGCTGAGGCAGATGTAGAAGGTGTAGTGAGTGTGAGTTGGGGGGGGGGCTTATATTGACAGCAGCAGTGGCAGTAAGGGCAAAGGGATCGAAGACCGTATGAAAGTTACGTGAGAATGAAGGTGGGCAAGGGCCAGGGTAGTCTAGGCTGAGGAGATGCAATAATAGATTTTTTGACTGATGCATTCATGTTGCTTCTGATCACTCGTGTTTAACACTTCTTGTAAGATGCAGCCAATCATTCTGTAAGCATTGTAAATTTCATTTAATGAAACCACTGTATAAGTGTCGAGTTTGCATCATTCTGCATGAGTAGTTGACTGCTTCCATAAGACCAACCCCCCCCCCCCCCGTACCAGTTTTCTTTATGCATATGGTCTTATTACCGCAAATGTCTCAACTCTTTTCTTTTCTAGAAACTCAAATTATAGGTCATCTTGAGTTGCAGGTTTGTTACTAACATCCCAAATCTTGTTAGTACGTATGCTTTCATAAAAAATAAGGTTGTGGTGTAGTGGGGATTAAAAGAATGTTTACACAACACTGTGTTGTTTTATTACCAAAACATAATTCTAGCATGAGCTTCCTAATATAGAGTTCATTGACTGCATCTGTAAAATTTAGTCTCTTTGATGGGATAAATGTAAACTGCAATTTTAAGAAACTAATGTGTCTGTCAGTAAACATAACTGAACTAAACTTATAAACATTAAAGTCATCTTTTCTTAGTTTGAGTCTGTCCTGTAGTAGTTCTGCCTGCCGCTTTGATAATTCCTGAGTGTGGGACTGTGACTTTACAAAGAAGCTCCATGCCTCTGTTTCTCCATTCTGCTGGCCATTATGTTGTTTCCTGATGTTCAGTTCAGTCTGTTATGAGGGTCTTAAAGGTGTATTGTCTAAAAAAATGATTAAACTCAGTAGTGGTTTGGTAACCCGAGTTTCTGCCTCCAGCAATATTCATCAACCCTCCATCATGTAACAGAGATTTCAAAGGTAAAACATTGCCTTTGCCATATTCTTTTCAGTCTTGGACAAGGTTTTTTTTTCTGTTTACACTGAACTGCAGTCTCCAAATGCTTCTGAACTAGAAAACATTATTATACTCTGCTTTAAAAGTGTCAGAAAACCAAGACTTTTATAAATGGACTTGTTCAGTTTTTTTTTTATTTCAACAGTCATTTTCACAACATCCCTTTCATTGTGCTTCATAGCCATAGAAAGGCATTCCATCCCCCAGCCTGTCAAAAACATAGTCAGGTCAATGAATAGGTCTGAATTCAATATTAAATTGAGAATCATTTGGGAATTTGTGGTACCAGACTTTCCTTAATGCATTTATGAAAATATAGATTGCTCAGTTGCAGAGATTTGAATTTGGTTAACTTTTTACCAAATTATTTAATTTGTTCTGACAAACCTAGATATTCAGAATTGGGAAATGTGTTTGGAACACATTCAGAAAGTAGTAGTTAATAACCAGATATCAACTTGTCTGTTATACTCTTCCAAATTAGAACATAACATAGAGGCTATAAAATAGTTACTTTATGGAAAAATATGTCTAGTTTGAACACTGGTGGCTAAAATAATGTATTAGGACCTGTGAATTTCCAAAGCATAATCTTCGAAGCATTGTTTTCACTATATATTTTGTGTGTAAAATTACAGTTGTATTTGAAAGAAACTGCAACACTTTTATTTTGTACTCTCTCATAAAGCTGTAAAATCAAATGCATCTCCATGTACAGTGTAAAACAAATCAATATAATAAAAACAGAGTACACAGCAGAACAGTAAACACCCCCAGGGATTAACGGTGTTTAACAGCAATGATAAAATCCAAATAATATAAGAAAAACACAGAAATACAGATTATATCATAAAACTGACAGAAGACTTTAATGCATAAAGGTAAGCACTTTCACACAACTGATTGTGCTTCTTCAGACTGTAAAAACCACTAAAAAAAACAGTATTAATTGTAAAGGCATCATCAGACCATAAAAACCACTAAAAAACAGTATTAAGTATACAGGCATTATCACACAATTAATACAAAACAGCCTATCAAAAACATCAAATGTAGTACATTCATTTAAAAAGACTTATATCCTGTAAAGCAGGCCTGGTAGAGGTACACCCATTAATGCCTGGATATCTCTCAGCTTATAAGTTGACAATCCAGAACAATTCCCGATTTTCTGTGTAGTTCTTGATGTCACCACCCCTAGCACTAGGTGTAATAGTTTCTATAACCCTGAAACCAAAAATATGTTCCCTCCCTAGCTGTACACAATGTTTTGCTAAAGCATTATGGGTATCTGCTCTATTAATACAATATTGATGTTTCCTCATATGTTCCATGAGGATCTGTTCATTTTACCTACATAAAAACAGCTGCAAGTCCTGCAGCTGGCTAAGTAGACCAAATTCCTACTCCTGCAATTAGCATAGACTTTGAATCTATATTCAGTACCGGTGGAGGGATGGATAAAATTGGTGCAAGTATCTATGAACATACAAAAGCTGCAGGACATACATTTATAGGTACCTACTACATTACTTTCACTTCTATCAGAGTTGTTCCTTCTATTGCACAACTGTCTTTTAAGTGATTTTTTTATTTTTAAAAATCTAGGTTTCTCTCCTACGACCCCTCTTAATCCTTCATCTAAATGTAAAATGGACCAATTATTCTCTATAATGTGTAAAACACTATTGATGTCACTAGTACAGTGTAGCAATAGAGGTACATTTCTCCTTGAAGGTAAAACCTATGTTGTTTGACTCGTCTCCTGTATCGCCTGCGTCGCTTTCTCAGAATAGAAAGGACGAGCTCTATTCCTTCTACATGTATTGCTTTCCGGTAATGCCTTATCTACTGCTCTTTCTCTGTAACCCCTATTACAAATTTCCCCTTTCAACTGCTTAATATTGCCATCGCACACATTATCCTTACTGTTCAGGCATGACACACACATGCCTTGTCCCTTGAGTACATTCCTAAAGATGTGTCAAGGATGCATGCTACTCCTTTGTAGCATGGTATTCCTTCTACATTTCTTCCTGAACACAGTAGTTGTGAGCCTATAACAGTCATCAACAAGACTTGCATCCAAAAGATCCATCTCTCTCCTAGAATATCTATGAGTAAATTTCAGAAATGGAACGGTCTCATTAATGTACTCAATAAAATCCAGCAACCGTGTTTCACTGCCTGTCCAAATAAAAAGAGATTGTCCACAAACCTCTTGTAGAACTTAATACAAGAGGTAAATTCAGGGTGTAATATATATATCCCATTGTGCCATTACAATGTTGGCGTAGCTATTGGCACAAGTGCCCATAGCTACGCCAACTTCTTGCAGATAGAATTTACCCTCATACATAAAGTCATTGTTCTCAAGCACAGTTTCTAAAAATAAACAAATTGAGTCCACATCATAAACACTATCAGTTAATAAAAATTCTTTAACCATTTATATTCCTAAACCATGAGGTATATTGGTGAATAGTGATATGACATCTAAGGTCACCATAAAACACATGCCATCAAAAACCAAGTCTTTGGTATTTTCAAACAGGTGTTCTAAAACCTGTTGTGTATCCCTTAAAACTTGCTGTTTTACATTCAATATTGGTCTCAACATTTTTTCTATAAATATTGAATATGGCTCCATCAACCAGTCCTTCCCTGAAATGATAGGGCGAAACGGAGGATTTTTAGAATCCTTGTGAATTTTGGGGAGTGCCTGGAACATGGGAATTACAGGATATTCAGTTGTTAAATAATCATATAAATCTTTAGTAATAATATTACTATAAAGACAATCAGACAGTGTCTCTTCAACTCTTTCATGCATTACATAAATCAAACTATTTTCAATTATACTATAAGTCATTCTATCATTTAATATTTCAAGCAGTCAAGTCTTCTGTCAGTTTTATGATATTGGCCGTGTTTAGGTGTTTTTCTTATATTATTTGGATAATAAAAACAGAGCTTAATGTTATTACAGAATTGGGATCCTCATAGAAACCGTCTTATTTAATCATGCCATCAACAGGTTTACAGATCTGAGGCGGCAAACCAAATGTGGAGAGAACTGTCATAGATCTTACTTTAACCCACTATGATACTCAATGTCAGTGGGGATATAGTAGATTGTAGTGTGAAGAAAACTCATTCTGGCTTCATACCAACTTGAAGAGGCTTGAAAGGGCTTTTGTTGTTTACCCTGAGGTACAGCATCTTCAAAGTAACTCATTGTGGTGGCCATGGAGGACTTGCATGATTTTGCTCCTTCCCATTTACAAATATCTCTGTTGAGCTTTTGTGGGGTTCAGTACAAGTACATTATAGTGTTTTATTCTTCAGTCAAGCACAATAGTCAATGTCACTTCTTAAACTAAAGAATGTCTTTTGTGAAATGTAAGCATGTTTTTACCAATATTTAAAAAAAAGTTCCCATCCAGCAGAGAAGAGCATCCCCTGTGAACTGAAATAATTGTTTGCTTTTATATAGAATTAGAAACAGAATAAAAAAATTTGTTCACCCAGTATATTTTTCTGTCCATACTCAGGACACTATTCAGTGCCACTGTGACCTCTCAGTTCTCTAGCTTTAGCAGTTCATTTAGAGTCATTTAATACCCAAAGGTCACCCACTAGTCCTTCAGTAAACCAGAAGAAATTGGAAATCACAGTAATGTGTATAAAATTTATTTCCCGGACGGAGGGGTAGTGAATCACCTCTGTGTTAATTGCTGAATTTAATGAAATTGGTTTGTGTTCAGTTTGCCTTTATCAAGTCTGAAAAATAGGAAAATATTCACTTTTACGCACAGAGACTTTGGAGAACAGTCATACACCCCTCCTCGGTCACCCGGACTTGCTGTGCAGCACTGCAGTCCATCTTTTTTCCTGGGCCATGTATCCTTATTCTTGTTGTCCGTGACCTAGGTTATATGCTTGTATACAAAATTTGATATTTAGAATTGTTAATTTCATTTTATTTTTATTGGTTTTTCAATAATTGGATATAATTTGGATATTTTCTGGTGCTTTGTCTTCAGCTGTCCAACATGCAGTCTGTCTGGCTGTACCTCATAAACAATGTAAGTGTCATTGTGTAGATCTGATTCAGTGACTGTATAATTACTCTTTTATTCAGGGTTATGGAATGACAAGTGCTGTAGATGTTCTTCGTGTTTCACTGTTGCAGTCATCACACTTGGGTTATCTGCCTGCAGGTAGCCCTCAGTCGGCCCGAATACCAGAGAACTTAGTATTTCTGCATCGGATGCTGTCACTCCAAGACTGAAGTCAGGTCATCTGGGGTATAAAAACAGGCAGCCAATGCCATTACATCAGTCTTTCTTGCCAAGGAGCCCGAAGCAGAAGCAGTTTGCAAGTGCCGGTCGGCCGCTGCCTGAATTTTCGTTTACGAATTTAATAATCCTGAAGTCTTCTAAAGCTAAGTACCCCATTGGGGATTCTTTTTTTCTTGCTCTAACTGATGTCAGAAAAAGTTAACAATTGTCTTGGCTGTGGAAAGCAAATACCTCACAGAGATTTTCATTCTTACTGCGTCACCTGTTTAGGCCCAGACCACGACGTTCCTCGCTGTTGGTTTTGTGCCTTATTTAATGCCCTAACCATTTGTTGTCAGGCTCTCTTTTTCACTAAATTATTTTGCTCTTGATCTCCGTATTCTGGAATGGCTTTGGTAAGCCATCCGACTACCGATATTCCGAAAAAACGTAAAGATGAAGACAGAGACAGACCGCGTAGGTCCAAAACTGCCGACATTGTTTCTGTTAAGCTAGTCTCCAGTCCTCTGGTACTCACTGAGGCACTTTAACAGTCCCTGATGCCGCTTCAATGGAGTTGCAGGCCTCTACTGAGACCCATTTGGAGTCCGGTATGCCGCAAGACTCTTCTTCGACTATGGAACCTGTGGATGTCTCTACCTTGGATGGGTCCGGAGCCGCTGAGCAGGCACCGGCTTCTGAGGCAGTTATTTGCTCAACAGATGTTTGACTCAAACCGACGACTTCTTTTTTAACCAAAACTACTGAGTTTCTTAGGCCCAGAGTATGCACTATGCCTAGAAAACCGATGACCAAAGCGCATGTACCTGCTCCCATGCCACAAAAACAAATGCTTAGAATGGCTACAGACCTTATTACACTGATTAGGGGAAGTCAGCCTCCCCCTGCTAAGAGACAGAGTCCAGTCCCCTTCAGCTTCTACAGATGAGGAGTCCGATGACTCTGAAATTTCTGATTATGAAGATATGCCCTTATCTGCTTATGAGGATTCAGATGCAGAGGAATCCATTCCCTCTGCCTCCCCTCCAGAGGATTTTTCATTTGGTGAAACCTTGCATACCTTACGAGAACATTTCCACTGGGAATGCCAAGACTATCCTCAGTCCAAAAAGAAACTCGGAGAATTTCTAGACTTGCCTCAACACAGGCCCTTAGCAATACCCCCCTGTCCTGGATGTTGTGGATGATGTTTTTATGGAATCCAGTCTTACTCCTGACACTTTACCTCCTGCCCCTAGGAAACCAGCCAGGTACTACAGAGTACTTGACACTCACAAATTTATTTTCAAGAATCCTACTGCTGACCCAGAGATCATTTCCCACTGGCCTAAAGGTATCAACACTACTACAGCCAAGAATCCCACCCCTTCAGACAGGGATTCCAGAGCTTTGGACAGATGGGGTAAGAAGGTATATACCTCTGCAACTCTTGCTGTTAGGGAATTGAATTGTCAGTTTCACATGCTGAAGTGCCAGCAACATACTGTGGAGCTTATTAAATAAAAAGTGGCAACATTTTCAGACTGTGCAGAAAATAAAGAATTGCAGGACCTTATGCACTCTGCAAGCCAAGTCAGCAAGCATACTTTGCAGTGTGGCTTTGACGCCCTAGAAGCATCTTGCCGGGCAGCTGTCACTGACTCTGTACTGAGAAGACATGCTTGGCTAAAGGAGCAGACCTTGTTAGACCATGTCAAATCAAAGTTATTAGACGCTCCTTTGAATAAGGACTGTTTGTTTGGCACCAAAGCAGAAGAGGTTCTTAAAAAGATGGAAGAATAAAGCTAAGTCTATGCAGACTGTTAAAGAATTCTTACATGTGCAACTCCCTAGATTCAGTAGGCACTGCCCTTCCAAACACTGGTCCTTTCCAGCCCCCCCCCCCCCATGGCCTTCTCAAACTAGACCCAGAGGAAGCAGACCACCCAGACTACAGTCTTAGGGTATGCAGAGCTCTAAGCAATGGAGTGCCCCATCCTTAAAGCAGGCAGTGGTAAGCCACCTTCTTACGGAAAAAGCTCACAATGACTTATTTACTCCACTCCCCAGCCCTGCCCAACTGCTTGTGGCCCTAGGAGGAAAACATGCCGTTCATGCAAAAAACTAGATGTCCATCACTCAGGACCAGTGGGTCCTCAACATTGTATCTCAGGGATACCAGTTTTTTATTTCCATTCACTGCCAACCCCAAGCGGATTACCAGACCTTCCTCCAAACCAGTGGGCAGAGGCTCAAAACCAAGTACTTTCCCTACTTAATATCAGAGCTATCCAGCCGGTGCCAGTAGAACAGAGGGGTCAAGGATTCTACTCCAGACTCTTCCTGGTACCCAGCGAAGAGGGCTCTTGGTGCCCAATCCTGGATCTTTCCATTCTCAACACCTTCCTGATGATACCAACATTCAAAATGCTTACTCTGCAACAGCTTCTTCCTATGCTAGGATGCCTGGTTAGTCACCCTAGACTTAAAAGAAGCCTATCTGCATGTCCCCATAAGGGAATCATGCAGGAAGTATCTACATTTCAGGGCAGAGTCTATGCATTATCAGTTCTCTGCACTTCCCTTTGGCTTATCTACTGTGTCCAGAGTATTCACAAAATGCATGGCTCCAGCCATTGCATACTGCAGGCAGAGAAATATCCAAATTTACCTGTACTTGGACGACTGCCTGATTCAGGCGGACAGTCAGAAAAAGTGTGAAAAACCTCCTCACTTCCTTGGGGTACACCATCAATGAAAAAAAATCAAAACTGGTACCCAGTCAAAAGATTGCATTCCTGGGAGCAAGCTTGGACACAACTTCCCAGATGGCATTACTCACCTCAGAAAAACAAGTCTATCTGACAGACTACTTTTCTGACAGACTACTTCAAACAAATGGCCACCAAAACCCAGCTATCTGCAAGAAAAATACTGCAAGCCTTAGGATTCAAGGCCTCATGTATACTGCTGATTCCATATGCAAGACTGCATATGAGAATAGTCATTCCTATCATATCCTGTCTAAGGACAGAGTTCTTCTGGTGGGCAGAAGCATGCAACCACAACAAGGGACTGCCATTTACCTAACCCCAAGCTGCCCAGACCCTAACCACAGACTCATCAGATTATGCCTGGGGGCACACATGGACGGAAAATGTATTCAGGGCCACTGGAGCCCAAGTCAAATTCATTTGCACATCAACCAAAAAAGAGATCCTAGCTGTACAGAATGCCCTGACAGCTTTCATATCCCTAATCTTTCCAGGACAACTGCTAATAAAAACAGATAATACCACAGTTATGTGGTACATCAACAAGCAGGGGGGAACCCATTCCTACCCACTCTGCAGGCTAGCCATGGCCCTGTGGAACACGGCCTTGGACATTCAAGTCCATCTGCAAGCTCAATTCTTGTCAGGCAAACAAAACTTACTGGCAGACAACTTAAGCAGAAATATCCTAGACCCACACGATTGGCAATTGGAGCACAGCACCTTCAACCTTCTGATTCAGAAATGGGGAACCCCAGAGGTGGATCTCTTTGCCTCCTCCTACAACCACCAGATCAACAAATTCTGCACCAGGAATCCTCACAGCAGAGACTGGAAAGTGGATGCCCTATCTTTTCAGTAGGTAAATCTCTCAATCTATGCCTTTCCCCCCTCTGCTCCTCCTTTCAAGAGTATTACTCAAGATAAAGCAGGATAGACCAAGGACAATTCTGATTGCCCCAGACTGGGCATGCCAGCACTGGCACCAACTCCTATGTAGCCTGACATTGGTGCCACCCTGGCACCTACACCAGAATCCAACCCTCCTCTCTCAGCAGGAGGGACAGATTCTGCATCCACAATTGCAAACCCTAAATCTTGCAGCCTGGCTTATTCCTTGAATTCTCCCCCAGCAACCTTAAGCAAACAGGTGCTGGACGTCATTCTCAAAGCCAGAAGACCCGGTACAAGAAAATCCCATGCTGATAAGTGAAAAAGTTTCTGCTCATGAATTCAGTCTAAAGGAGAGGACACAACTCTGCCCTCTCTACCTCTTATCCTGGACTACCTAGTAGATCTATTCCACAAAGGCTTGTCCTTTGCCTCCATTATGATACATGCCTCAGCCATTTCTGCTCATTGCAACACTGAGCCAGCTCTCTTCACGCACCCTCTTATCAAACAGTTCCTGAGAGGGGCAAACAACTTAAGGCCACCAAGGAGAGCACTCACCCCTGCTTGGGACCTTAACTTTGTACTGGAAAAGCTCACACTTCCCCCCTTTGAACCTGCTGCATCAGCAGAATTAAAATTCCTATTGCCTTGCTTCTAGCCATCATTTCAGCTAGAACAGTGTCTGAGCTACACGCAGTCATGGCTGTGGAACCCTTCATTATTTTCCATGTTGACAGGGTTTCCCTCGGGACTAACCCTTCCTTTATGCCCAAAGTACTGTCCAGTGTGGCTTTCAGTCAATCCATCCATTTGCCAGCCTTCTTCCCTTATCTTCAAAATAAAGGGGAAAGGATCCTGCACTCCTTGGACGTGCACAGACAGCTCAGATTCTACCTTGATAGGACTAAGCCCTTCAGAAAATCTGACCAGTTACTAGTCAGCGTTGCCACAGGGGCAGAGGGCAGGGCCATTTCAAAATAAACCATTTCCAAATGGATAGCACACTGCATCCATTTCTGCTACAAGCACCACAGGAAACCAACCCCTCAGGGGGTCAGAACACATTCCACTAGGGCAACATCTACCTCTACAGCATTTCTCATGGGAGTCCCTACCAAGGGATATCCTGGAGGCTGCTACCTGGAGTTCTGTACACACATTCACCAAGCATTACCACCTGCCTATCTTTTCCAAATCCAGGGCAGGATTTGCTACAGCAGTCCTGCAAGGCTTAGTAGCCAGCCTAAACTCTTCTTGACTGCCTCCACCCTTCTTCAGCTTTGGGAATCCACCCAAGTGTGATGACTGCAAAAATGAAACACGAAGAACATAGTACAGTTTTGTACACTTACCATAAATGTAGATGTTCGAGGGTATTCACTGTTGCAGTCCTGGTTTCCCTCCCTCCAGCCCCCTGGTTTTCTATCTCTCTCTCTCCTATGTATGACTATTACTAACCCCTTCTGGGGTATTGGTATTATTTACTTTTTACTGGTGGTGTTTTTCTCCATCATAACCTAGCTCCCTATTTGGGGGGCTTCTGACATTTGGGGCAAGAAAAACTGATGTAATGGCATTAACTGCCCGTTTTTATACCCCTGACGACTTGACTTCAGTCTTGGAGTGACAGTATCCGATGCAGAAATACTAAGTCTTTGGTATTCAGGCCGACTGAGGGCTAACTGCAGGCAGATAACCCAAGTGTGATGATTGCAACAGTGAATACACTTGAACATCTACATTTATGGTAAGTGCACACAAATGTACTTTCTGGTGTAAGATCTTATGATGGATACTCAAAAATTTGACCCAGAGTTCTTGATAAGTACCAGTTGTCAGTATTTTGTGTCTAGGTTTTCCTGTATGAAGCCCCACATCATGAACTACTATCACTGTGTAGTTTTGTTGCTCTGAATTATATTATTCTCTGCAGAAGTTGTCGCTGCTTTGGTTTGTTGTAGATTAGGTAGTGCTTAAAAATATGTCATCTGAAGATGTAGATAAAAATATTGGGGAAAAAACTACCAAAGTTGCAAGTCTGTTACATTGGTGAAAGTAACTTTGTAACTAGGATTTTTCAGTGCAGCGGGAATAGTAGTTTCTGAGGATCACTGTGAATGCAACAATTTTTTATGCAAAAGTAAAGTAAACTTTGCCCTTACTTTGTAGAATCTCTTTCTGTATGTGTGTGAAACTTTTTTTACTTATATTTATGTGCGAGTTAGATATTCAAGAATACTCAGATGTATATTTTTTCTGCATTGCCAGAGTAAAATGTCGGTGGAATACAGTTGCAGTTAAAGTAGTACACTTAACCCACTGTTGGTCAGAATACCCCGTAGTAATGCACAACATAATATTCACAACACATCTTGATTCTGAGTGAAAATGTTCACAAGATGAATGACTGTTCCTTTTAACTCTAAACTTGCTACTTTTCTTACCAACTTTGCAGCCTTGTTATTTATGTCTTTAAAGTATAAAAAATAAAGTTTATCTTCCATAAAATAATACTATTTTGAAAACAAGTTTCCTGTTGTAGACAAAAATCCATCTGCCTGCAAAACCTTTATCATGATAAAATGATGTATACAAACTAGAGAACTCCACTGTTCTAAACCTGCAAACCACTGTTCTAAACCTCAACCCTCAGGACAAGAAGATAAATGTTGTACCCTTTATTGTAAAATGTTGTTGATTTGCTGTAATCTACATTGCATTGACTGTACTTGTAGAGGTTTTTGTATTCTCTGGATACAATAAAGCAAGGTTGCTTCCACTATCCAGTTAAGATGTCCTCCTCCTTTTTAGGGAAATATCCTTTTCTTACTGCCTGTAACAGGAACTCAAGTTCCTTTTAAAATATTTCTTCTGAATTGTTTAATAGTTACATTTGTGTTTCCTGCTCTTGCAACAAAGTTAAACATGTAAGTAGACTTTCTATTCTGCCAACACAGCTATATTCCTAGCTTTGTCAGCTGCTTCGGTTGTTATATGAGCATCATTAATTAAGTTCCTTTCTTCTTCTTTTTTTTTTATTTTGAATGCACATATCTCTTGAGTTGCACAAAAAAATGTCTACATCCTGCTCAAACAGTTTTTGAAAAACATTCAGTGTCTGGTTTGTAAAAAGTAGGTCAGTTGTGAATCTTTGACTGAAAACAGGCAAGTCAGTTTTGAAAATGTACATTTTTGGGTTTTAGATTTTTGCTGTATAGTGGCTTATATTAATCTGTAAGAATGTACGTACCCCATCTTGCCTTAACACATTATCTGTTTATCAAAGTATAAAAATTAAAAATTCAGTTTCTTGAAAAGTGTATGCAATTTGACTCTGATTTGAATTTGTATAGCATTTCACAGTGGTAACATGTTTAAGAACTCTTTTCAAGAGACTAATCTCAAATGAAGTCAACTTGCAGTTCACAAAGTTTCTATTGTCCACTTTTCGTTGACTTTATAACTTTCTTTCAGCTCCAGCCCCACTTCCTCATTGATTGACTGGGTTTCTCTTATGGCGGTACTGTTTTGGAGCCGTTCGTTGAGGAGCTTTTGATCGTTGTGATGTAGATTCTGTCTATTCTCTGTCTTAATAGGTTTAACAACTTCTGAAAATGTACGTAGCAGAGGTACCTAAGTAACAAGAAAAGCAATGTTTTCCTTACATATTTGAATGACTGGGAGACATTTGTATTATCTGGCATTACTCAGTGCCTGTAATTGTCAGTGTTTTGTGAAAAAGTGAGTAAGTCAGAATCAGAGGTTTCTCAGAAGATGAAGGGCATTTGAAAGGTTTGATGGGAAGCAGAAAGGTAAGGATACTTGAACTATATGTAAATGGCGGGAGGTAGAGTGAGGAATGCAAAAAGGGTAGAAAATTCATCAGAACAAATTGTCATAAAATTGATACACACAGATCAGAGTGAAAACATATGGAGGAGGAGTTCTCAACTAGAATTTTCTTCACCTTAAAGCACAGACTGGGCTAACATCATCCAAGTTCTTGGTGCATTTGGGCAGGTAATGAAAAAAAAAAAAACACATGAAAGCATCGTAGATTGAATTAGTTCAAGTGCAATAGTAAGGATGTACATAGATCATCATAGCCATTTATTTAATGAATGAGGGAACCATTTTATTTTGAGATCACAATAAATTTACAGATGTGAGGCTTCTAATGCCACAGGATATGGATATAGATTGGTAGGAGTGATGCTTCTCATATAGATAAAACCACAGATGTAGTCGAGGCTTCTGTGGATTTTTGGAATTGTACAGCACCCACCCCCATGCAAAGAAGTGCAGTGCCCCACCCTGCTCCAAGCAGTATATGTTTTTGGAGAGAATGCCTTTTGATGCTGATAGTTCTGCAAAATAGCCTGCAGTTAAAAAAATAAATTACTGAAAGGGGGGGGGGTCTCAACTGTTCATCTCATTATTCAGTCAGGAATGCAAAGCCTAACACCTAAAATAATGACATGTTTGTTATATAGTTAAGCTGTCTGTATATGGATATGGCAACATCTGTCACATGCATGCATTTGCGTGAGGTGGAATTTGGAGTGGATGAATGATCCCAGATAGGATGACTATAAAACAGAATGCTGAGTGGACCCTTAAGCAAATCCAGTGAGAATCGAGAGGAATGACAGTATGACCTACACATACAAAAAGAGCTAGTGTTCTTCATAATATTATTATAACGTGGTTAACCACCTTGAACTTTGTCAAAAAGCAGAAGGTGGTGTTTGCAATGCATTTTATGCATCACAGTATGTTTAATTGTGACTGCATTTTGGAAATAGAAAAATGCAGGTAGTGAATGTTAATTGTAAATTACATAAAGGCATTCAAATTTCTGTTCATACTGATTTAAAATACAGCACAGAATTCTTTGAAGCTTAGAACTCTGGATGGGAATGGAAGTGTGGCTGTATCTTTTTGTGGGAAAAGAGTGTAAAAGGCAGATTGAAGCAGTTGCTCTTGTGTTCAAAACATCTGAAAATTATTTATTTATTTATTTACCGGGAAATTCCAACCGGACACAGGTCCTTTTTCAGCAGAAGTCTGGGGAAAAAAGCTCCACAAGTACAAATAAGAAATTTTACAGTAGAAAATGTTACAACAGTAGATGATTTTACAGTAAACAACATGGCATGCAGAGTACACAGCACACTAGCAAGAAGAAGCAACATCAAAGGGTAATGAGTATACAGTGTTAAAATTGACAATTAAATGATACCCAAGGATTAAGCTGATAATACGATATGAAGAAGTAACGCTTTACTAAGTGTCTGGGAGTGTAGTTAGTCTGGGTTGGAGCAAGGGCAGAGCCAATGCATTTTTAGATGAGACTTTAGAGTGGTTTTGAATAGACTGCAGGATGGTAATTTGGTTATAGAGGGGGAGGTTGTTCCATAGTTTAGAAGTAGCACAGGAGAATAGGGTAGGGCTTCTTTTGCTGAGTTTTTGGGTTTGGTGATAAGAAGTAGATTTTTGCTGTTGGATCTTGGAGGTCTAGAAGAAGAGTAGGTTGGAGTAGGTTTTGAAGTGATGGGATCTTATGGGAGTGGTTTATTAATTTGTGGGCAGGTGATAGTTGATTCAGGTGAAGAAGTTGAGGGAGTTCAAGACAATCACGTTCCCTAAGTGAATTGCAGTGGTGGCAATGGTAGGATGTGCCTGTTGCAAACTGTGCAATTTAGTTGTAGCAGGATTCTAGTTTGTTTAGGTCAGTCTGTCTAAGGTTACTAAGTATGGGAGAGGTGTAGGCTAAGTTGGAGATTAGCTGGGAGTTGACAATAGCATTTCTGGCTGTCCTCGTTAGGTATTGTTTGTTTCTATAAAGTGCCCTGCATTTTTTATGAACTGTTTTATGTTAAGAGATATGTGGATGTCGAATTTGAGATTGTTGTCAATTTCCACACCTAGGAGTTTGGTGTGGTTAGATGGGCAGATGCTGGTGGTGTTCTTGGCATGAATGTTGAAGAGGGTGGAAGACTATATAGATTTGGAGGTTGAAAGATGAGGAGTTTGGTTTTGTTTGGATTGAGTAGAAGTCGGGCATTGCAAAGCCAGCTTTCTACAGATGTGAATGACTCGTGATATTTTGGAGTTCTGCTAAAATGGGGGCAGAGCAGATGAGAGTGGAGTCATCTGCATATTGTATGGTGTGGCATGTTTGGTGGCGGTATAAAGGTTGTTGATGAAGAGGGAGAATAGTAGGGGGCTAAGGATGGAGCCTTGGGGAACCCCAAGAGAGACTGGGTAATGGGGGAAAACTGATCTTGCCAAACCACTGATTCTTGTCAGCCAGAGCGATTGCTATGCAACCAGTTGGTGACAGAGCAGGAAAAGGAGAGATTAGTGAGGACAGAGAGAAGGATATTGTGAGATACCATATCAAAAGCCTTTGATAGGATCAGAAATATAGCAGAGGAGACTAGGCCATTGTTTGTATGGTGCAGGATTGTGTCGGTGAACTTAAGCAGGGCAATGGTGGTGCTATGAATTGGCCTGAAGCCATGTTGGGTTTTGGAGAGGAGGTTGTTAGTTGATAGTTTAGTACCTGAGAGTTAATACATTTCTCAAGATTCTTGGAGAGTGGGGAGATTATGGCAATGGGGTAGTACATACTGAAAAAGTGATCCGTCTGTGTTCTAGTTGCTGTTGTTTGAAGTGTCTACTCAAAGCATCATTTGCACTTCATTGTTTTTTTCTGTCCTTATAAATAGTTTGACTCCCTGTTGCATCCAGAACCTGAAAAAGCCCTCAGCCTTTTAAGTCAAGAGACTGTAAACAGCAGTGTTTATTTTTGAAACAACATTATTATTTCTATTTATTGGGCATTGCATAACAGCCTTAATGATCTGCTATTTTCCATGATGGGATTAAAGTGGATGTATTTCATTTCTTGCATCCTTCTCCCAACAGCTGCTTATTTCTGTGAATTCCATGATTGAAACATTTCTTGTGCTTTATTAGGATATTTTCCTTGTAGAAATAAGCACAAGCAGATTTTTTTTATGAAGGAAAACAAAGATATTCATTGCTGTGGTCTGTGCCTTGCTGTTCTTATAAGAAACATCACTGTTTTCAGTTACATGTAGCACAACTGACATCTGTCACATTGGTAGCCTAAATTGTAGTCTGCTGTTGACTACAGGTTATGTAATCTGTTGTGTCATCATTGCCTCTAACCGGGGTAATAAACTGTTATTGTACCTTCTTACTTAAGCCCACAATGTAGCATGCAGCATCACCTTCCTGTGTGCTCCAAGGGGTGGGTCGTTGCTCTGTTCTCATATACCTAAGCATACTAGGTCTTTCCTCATCTGTAATGGATGTGGACTAATGCTCATTAAATCAGTTCACTAAGGATTTCACCTGGAGGTGTTGTGTGCATGTGCTCTAAGTTTTATTTCTTTTGCTGCAAATTACTCTGTCTGAAAAGTGTCCTGTAATTGCCTAAAGTGTGCGAGAAACAGGGGCCCAAACATGTTGAATTTGGGTAGAATTTTTGGTAGTACAAGGTTTGTGAATGGTTCAAGACTTATCTGCCTTTACAATTATTGAGATTAAGACAGTGTTGCAGATTTTCTCAAAAATGCCATTTTATGTGACATTGTGGATGTTTTCTAGTGCTTATATAATGAGTGTTAGTGCTAGAAATAAATCTGTTTTAAGTAAGCAACTTGTAAGATTCCCCAAGGCTTGAACAAACTGCACTTCATGTGGTCTCCTAGCACCTTAATTGCCTTTTTGAGTTCATTTTTCCTCATTAATGAAATGATGAATCTAACGTTAGCTCCAGTTATTACTTCGGGGCTGTGATTATGTAAAATTAACAGAGGCTACTTTTGATTATACACTGCTGCAGAGTAGTAATGTCAGAGGAAATGTTTGGGGTAGTACTTTGCCACAAGAGTGGTGCAGTGCTGGGATGGTCTCCGTGCAGCTTTGGTGGGGTTGTAATACCAACCTGTTAATGAAGAAGAAACAGCAGTGGTGGCCATGTTCGTTTCTGGGCTTCTACTCTCCATTTCCGAGCAGAGATCTTGCATCTCTGTTTACTACATTAAAGGGTCTAGATCCTTGGTATACCAAGATTAAAGTAAAACAATTGTATGTAAATGGAAGCTGAAGCACAGATATAGTGTAGAAGGCTCATCTTGAAGGTTTCTAACAAAGGAATGACATTAATTCCCGACTGTCTGTTTATTGGAATACTTTAACTGGTTATTTGCCAAAGTAGTCAAAGCTTGTATTGTTACTTTTGTGTAGTCACTGTCAGTATTAAAACTTGACATGTTGAAAACATTTTATTTTTTTTGCCCTTTGTATTTGTACAACACATTTAGCACTAATTAATGCATGCTGCCATGGTAGTGAGTTGGCTGTTTTTTTTTTTTTATTAGCTGTGGCCATGCAGAACATATTTTTCAATTGCTTGATAGTGTTTCATTATGCCTCTTCTGTTACACTAAGTAGGACTTTTCAGGGCAAGGCATGGTAATATTATAAACGTGTTTTCAGCAGGATGTCAACAAATTTCCAGTTAATAAGGCTTTATCTTGTCAGTGTCTCCGTAGAGATTATATAAATTACTTCCAAATCTTATCAGATTTTCAGGAGACATTCTTAACAGTTTGTAATAACAAAATGATTAAATATGCCTTACTGGTTTCTGTTAACATTGTAATCATTCTGACCTGGAAGCAGACAGTAAAGTTAAAACTGAAATTTCAGCTAACAAGTCTCTTCAGGAGTAGTGATGTATAAGGAGCAGAAAGCCCTGGAGTGAGGTGCACTTGTCAGCAGTGCTAACATAACATCAGTCATTTGTGAAAAAGGTATATGACTAAAACCAAAATGCAGAGCCTTATCTGATTGGTGTTCTTTTCTATGCTTCCTTTACCTCCTGTTTCCTGCTGCACCTTCCCGAAGTATTTACAGTGCTGCTCCGCAGTGTCCGTTTCTGCATAGTGCTTGCACATGCTGCTTCTAGTGTTTACCCTCTCACTGTGTCCGCCTATAGCTCCTTGGTGTCCCTTCCCATACTGCTGTATGGTGCTCCTTCCCACTGTTGCTCTCCAATGTCCTGTCCAGCACTGTGCACCTCTGCTTCATGTTGCTTTCACTTCTCATTCTGTTTACACTTGCTGTTTCCAGGTGTCCTTTTCCAGACTGTACCTCTTGATGGACTGTGGTCTCTCTTTCCACATTAAGTATATCCCCTGCTCCCCGATGTTCCTTTTTCTTACTATATGCACTTACTGGCCACCACTGGGCCTTCCTTCACTTAGTGTATACCTACTTCTCCTTTGTGTAGTGGTACAATACATATGCCTGCTGCTGCTATCTGGTGTCCTTTTACCACACTGTATATGCCTACAATCCCATATCAGCCCTTTCCCTCACTTTGTATACCTAATTGTTTGTTTTCACAGTGCACAGACCTGCTGCTTTCTGGAGTCTATTCCCACAAAGCATATACCTAACTGTTACTTTACAGCTTATCCCACAATGTGTGCACTTGCTTCTCCATGTTGTCCCTTTCCACACTGCTTACATCTGTTGTTGCCTGTTGTCTCTCTCATACTGTATACACTTGCTGCTTTCTGATGGGCCTTCTTATACTTCATACACTTTCTGCTAACATGTGCCCCATATCACTTATCTCTTCAGACTTTTGCAGGATAATCCCTGATTTTTGCCTCATGTTTTTGCTCTGCCCCTGTAAAAAAAAAAAAAGAAAAGATTTTTCTGGTAAGTCACAGAGGATTGCTGGTGAGTCAATAATACCATCTGTTGAGTTTTATGTTTGTCATTTAAAAATACATGGTGATACAAAACCTGGTCTTCTATTAACTTTTTTAAGTTTATTAGAGTGCTATTTAATAGTTGTCCCTGCTTTTGGTTCTTTGTCCCCCCATTATCAGAATTGTTGAACAGACAGGTTGAGACGTATGGTGTGGCCTTGCCTGAGCAGTGCACAGACCAGAGTTATTTTCCATGCTGCAGACAGCTGCTGCTTCCTGTTATCTCTTCCTGCACTGCATGCAGCCTGACACTCCCTAATGGTTCTTCCTACATTCTCAATATCCACTTTTCCTAATGAATTTCAACCATGGACATTCAGTTCTTCCTACTTCATGCTTAAGATTCAGGATAGAGATCAAATCTATCAGAAAGTAATATATGCAATTCAAGGCTCTGATAGAAAGAAGTACAACTTCATGAACTTAATTTTTGAATGAATCAATTTTAATGAAAAGAAGGAAGGAAAACGGAATTGATGTCAGGCCTCTGAAAATGCCTTCTTCAGACTGTTAATTCATTAAGTTGTAGAGTTGATTATATGCCTCAAAAGCAAGCTCATTTAGCCTAACTCAGTAGCAGGAACTTCAGTAAGCAGTTTTGTCGGACTTAGTTACATGTTTTCTTCTAGAGTGCTAATTTTATCAGAATAATTTGTGTTTTAAATGCTTCTCAGTGGTTGTATAGCAGCAGGAATCCTAATGGGACATGGTAATATCAAGACACGAGGAAGTATCATTTGACAGAAAAAGGCAATAGATGAATGGAACAACCTGCTTGAGGAAAATAGTACAGTCAGTATCAGTAAAAGACTTTAAGAATGCAGGGTACGTGCGTAAAGCAGCTGTTCTGGAGGGTAAAGAAATTAAAAAAGTTGCTTTTGGTTAAATAGGATTGCCAACCATGAGGAAAATGTGCAGATTACGTTGACCGAATGGTTCTTACCTCCCTTTGTAAGTCATATTTCAGCACTTCTACAATACACTTTTGTAAATCTTTTTCCTCAGGAGATGCGTGTATGAGTAAACAAGTTCTAGAGCATGTGTGTTGTACAGGATGATGACTGTGTATTGTGGTGTCACATGAAGATAGTGGAGAATAATAAACACACCCCTACAATTTTTCCGTGCCGTCGGTTAACACATGTTTAGTCATGGACCTCTCCATTGCAATCTGCTGCAATAGAATTCAGTTTATGTTTGTAGAAGCTGACATTTATTTTTCTCTCTCACCATTTTTCTTTTGTTACATATGCACGTTTTTTTCTCCCTACTTGAGTAATGGCAAAGAAGTTAAGTTTTCCTGCAACAAATAGTATAGAGATAGAAATACCCAAGACACTTGTCTTCTTTCAATCTACGTTGTTTGCCCCACTTTAGAATTTTTAGATCTTGTTGTAGGTCAACCCTGACACTGGTCCTGGAGTAGTAAAAAGCAAGATACTGCATGTGAAAGGAGCAGTTCCTCTTTTGTTGCCATATTATGGGTACTGATGTGTTCCATGATACTCTGAGGAGTTTTGTTCTAGGAGAGATTTGGGAGGCCTGGGACTAGAACTAGTGTTCCCATACAGAAGTGTCACTACCTTCAGCCAGATTAATGTCTTCCTTAACTCATCAACCTCTTCCTGGACTAGTGTATGTAGAGTTTGATTGATCGAATCAAAAAGAGTGCTGAGAGTCTGAACCTTCAGCCATTCCTTCCATCAGAGGATGGAAGCTGAGTCAGCAGTTGTCATGACATGCATTTGATTTATGTCTTTACTGAGTATCAGGAGCTTCGACTTGATGGATCATGACACCTGTCAGAATCTTCTCCATCACACAAACTATTTTCTTCTCAACTTACACCATTTGGTGCTTAGTACCCTGCTACTCCCAGTGGGTCTGCTTTTAATCATTTTGGCTTATTTCATCTTATTCAGGCATATTTCTAATCTTATAAAATGCATCTGATTTCTCCAGACTCTTGTTCCATTGCCTGTAGGCAGAATTAGATCCTGTAAATGTCTTCAGTCATTATTTCCCATTAAATGCATTAGCATTTTTTGCATTTAATCACATGCACATTCCATGAATGAAGTATACTTCAAGTGGTAGTGCTTGATTAGCAGTCTGAAGCCAAGACGTTGCCCATCAGCAGTGTTGGTAATAATTCTGAGTTCAGTACATATAATTTGCTGTCTGTTGAATATTGAGTTATTTTGGTCCAGAGATTACATTATTCTTCATTTGACTGATAGCAGAAAGGAGATAACAAGGCTTTTGTAGTCTGTCCTAAAGTGTCTTTAACAGTCTATCTGCCTTCAATCCATGCTTTCACTTATACCTTTTTTTTTCACCTGTCCCAAGCCTTGTCGAATGCCTCTCTGGAATCCCTGTCCACCATACATTGATAGTCCACTTCACTGGTTTACAGCACTCTCTGAGGAAGAAAACTTCAGGAGAGTAGTCAGTCCCTGCATTCTACTGCCCTGCCCTCTCCACCCCCCCCCCTGTTCTTGCAGTTCAAAATGATCCCTTCACATCTTCCTGGTGTGATCTTTTGCATCATGTTCAAGTTTGCTGTCTTTTCTGGTCCCAGTTCAGAAAAGTTCTAGTTTCTCTAGCCTCTGGTCATAGTCTTTTCTCTCCAGCCCTCAGATCCCTTTGGAAAGTTTTCTGTTTGACCTCCTGTTTATTTCTGAAACCAGTGGCTCTAGAAAAAAAAACATACTAGGGACCTAAATCTAACAAATAAACAAAAGTTGCTGGTAAGATGGATAACTTACTCCATAGGTGGGGAATGCACTAAATTATCACTACAGGGCAAACAGTGCACTACTTTGATCTCCTTTAAAGTTAGTCTTGATAATTGGATGGGTAGACGCACATTTACATTGGGGTTATCTCTACAGCCCTGCATAATTTGGAAGCCTTCTAGCTTACCAGTGGGAGTGGTAAGCCCTAGGTAGCCTATCTACCACAAGAGTGGTTTCTGGCCCAGAAGTTGTAGTTTATTGACCGTTTGGGCAGTTTTTCCATCTCTTTCAACTTTCTGGTTTAAAAGCCCATGTTTGCACTTGTTTCCCACCTTTCCTGTAACTAGTCTAGTCTAGATACAGATTTTCTGTATCGAAGACTGCTTTTAAGCTTCTGAGCCCCCCAAGCCTTTCTGTGTTGGAGAGAAGCATTCTAGCTTATCAGTAGGAGTGGTAAGCACTAGGTAATCTATCTCCCACAAGACCCAGGTACAGATTCTTAGTTTTAGCACTTTAATTTGTTTATTCGTGCTCAGCACTTGTTCAGAACTTGTTGTTAGCACTAAATAAACTGCAAATTACTACAGCACTCAATCTTCCTCTTTACCTAGAGGAAACGTTTTTTGTACTTACTTTCCTCACTTGCTTAGAGAAAAACAGCTCTTATACTCACTTTCTTCACTTGTCTAGAGGAAAGTAGTTTTTTATTCAGGCATGTCCAAGGGTCAGCTGCCAGTGTTCTCTCCTGTCTATCTGATGAATCTGAGAATCTTGGGGCAATGTAGCAATTTCCTCATGTACATAGACAACCCTCTCCTCCTACCATCCAACACCACAACCTGTGAGAGATGCACTTATCTAGCCAAACTGGAGGTAAAGCTCTCTCCAACCAAGACTGAACTTGACAGTCAAGAAGAGAAAGTGAACACTTGCACCACACCACACTCATCATATAGTCCCACTACACCTAAACCACCAAAATCCACATATAGGGAAACAAAAACATTTGCAAAGGCTCTCAGTAATAATCTGCTCAAGCAACAGAGACCTCCAAACCAGAAACGCAAGCAACCTCCACTCCCAGCACAACCCAAATGACACATAGCCTACAGACTCAGTGTGCCAGTAAACCACAGCCCATAAGGCAAAACAATGTATCCAACACACTAGTCATAGGTGACTCTGTAGTCAGGCACACTGATGTCCTAGTCAGGCACACTTATGTCCCATTCACCAGACTAAACAAAGAGAATGTTACTGTCAGCTGCCTGTCTGGTGCCAGGATCCGCCACATAACCCATGCACTCAGATCATTCCACAACAAGTACAAATATGACTCTGTCATTGTCCATGTTGGTGTGAATGACCTGAGACGTACCTCCCTGGACTACATGAAAAGAGACATGGAAGAGCTTCTCTGAAGTACAGACTAACACAGAAGGACTCTGGCTAATGAAGTTCGCAGATGACTGGAAACTAGGAGCCATAGTCATGTCCCCAAATGATGTGGACATCCTACAGAAGGGCGTCGCTAAGACAGATGCCTGGTGTCAGAGGCATTGGCCTCAAGCTCAGTGCCAAAAAGTGCATTGTCATCCCCTTTGGTAAAAACTCTCTACCCATGAACTACCACGTAAACGGTAGTCTACTTAACGCCGAATGTGTGATAAGAGACCTTGGGACCCAGATGGACAGTAGTCTCTCCTTTGATAATCACAACGCCACAGTAGTAAGGAAATCCTTCTATGTTGCACACCTCATCACAAAAGGGTTCTCATCCAGGAAAAAAGAGGTCATTGTTCCCCTGTACTCGGCACTCATTAGACCCATTATAGAGTACAATGCCTCTTTTGGAATGTACCTCACAAGACATCTGCAGCGGCTGGAAAGGCCACAGAAGTACCTCACAAAGAGGATTACTGACCTCAAACAGATGCCCTACACTGACCGCCTCAAAAAACTCCAGCTTTACTTTTTAGCATATCGCCTACTCCGAGGAGATCTCTGCCTAACATATAAAGCTATGTTAAACCCAGAGCTGTTGGACATGCTACACCTAAAGAAATCCCAATCCCTCCGAGCTACACGCTCTAGGGACCTAAACCTTGTCATCACAATAAACAGGATGTGCTGAAGGGATAAATTCATGTCCCAGAGACTTCTATACTCTGGAATAAGCTACCCATCTATGTCAAGCAAAGTTCCTCATTAGCACTCTTCAAGAAAAATCTTGATGAGTGGATGGGAAATAGGAAATACACCCTGGGGATCACTTCTGTGGCTCTGCTCAATGGGGAAAAGGAAATTAGCTTTCTTGGGTGGCATAAGCCAGGGAATCTTGTGGCTTGGCTTACTTAGGCCCTTGGGCCGATAGCCTAGTACCTACCTATGAACCTTTGCCAGTATATAATAATGTATCAGTTTGTTTACTGTTCAGATTGTAATCAACCCTGGGTCATTTGGGGTGTAGTTCTCAGGGCGAAAACCTCTGTGATGTAGAGCCAGCAGTTTGTGTGGAAAGTTTTTACCAGATGTTAATATTCACCGTTGTAATTTGAGTTGTGAATAACATTGACATTACCTAGAGTAATGCAAGATTCTGGCTGGTGGAAATGATCCAAATGAAGTACAGTTTTCCATTTTCCAAGAAGTGAAAGGAAATGTGTCAAAAGTTCTTGGGGACATTTGTTGCATTATTTTTGCATTCAAGATGGCAACTTATGTGGATAGGACCGTCTTGACCACATGTAGATGAGTACTACATATCATAGATCCAGATCACATGTTTGTTTAGTGCTAATTTGGAGTTTTCATACTAAACTGATTTAATTCACAAAGTTGTTTTTTGTTCCAAATGTGATTGAAGAAGATGAAGTTGAATATGTTAGTTGTAGATGTTGGGCGCCAGGCTGGCAACTCGACACCGTAAAATTTTACTGCCAGTCACAAGCAGACAGGTGATCCGCTGCGGTGACTCGTAACTGGAGAAAAAGCCGAAAGAAGAAGATGCCCCAATCAGAGTGCTCAGATGAACTCCTTACAAATACACACAACCTTCTGTGTCTTGGTACATAGTCACTCTTGTGTGTGTGTGTGTGTGTGTGTGTGTGTGTGTGTGTGTGTGTGTGTGTGTGTGTTTGTGCGCGCGCGTGCGTACATGGGCAGCTATGTGTAATACATATGCATTTATGTATCTGTAGTTATAGTAAGTGTAAAATGCAGCTGTTGTACTTTTCTTACTGGAGATGAATGTTACTGTATCTCTCTGACTTGGGCTTTGACGTGTGCATTAAGGTAATCCAAGTGGAGTTGTTAACATTTTGGATTTCACTTTGTAATATCATGCATGTAAAATACACACAAACACAGTTCCACACCTACACACAAAACAGAATGGGTTTTGTTTACGCATTGCTTTTCAGCACTGAAGCTGTAAGCTCAACATTTTAACATATGACAGCTAGTGGAGCTGTGGCATTTTGCTTTGCATTTTATCAGAACTTGGGGCTGTACCTGTACTGTAATTCTCTGTCCTGAGTTGTTACTTTCTGTGGGGGGTGGGGTAAGAGGAGGGACTGCAGTTTTAAGATTTTACAGTGCACTGTGAGAGAAGGGGAAGTACCACACACACAGAGGTTACAGTGGTTATAATGGTTAAGACTGAAAGGTCATATCAAAACACAGATTCCATAGTACATGAATCTGCCTGTTGACCCATACAGCAGTCCAATGCTTCCCCATAGAAATGTTAGATTGCTCCTACATAGTGGCAAATTATTCATGATTTAGCAATGGATTGTGTAACAAATGCTGTTTGTTCTCTTTATATGTTTCTGTATCCTATGTGAAAACTTGTTTCCCCTAAGGTTCACCTCAGTATGTATAGTATCTATATTCGGTAATATTCTTAGTTTATCAAATAGTGCTCTATACACCAAACATTTACCTATAAACAGTCTGTAGTTAATATAATGCACTCCTTAATATTACAGCATTTGATTGTACTTAATGCTACTACACTCCGTTATTTTCCAGGTGGAGTTTCCAAATCCAGTAAATCACCCTTAGAACAGTTACAAAATAAATTTTATTCTGTAGTAGGTCTAACATGGGTAATGTGTAGTCTATTCAGGGGATCGCTCTAACTAAATGTAATATTCGTCTGTTTCAAAACAGTAACCCTTAATGGGTTTATCCTTTATGGATGTATGTAATGAAAATGACAATTTACTGTTTACATGTACTCCTAAAGCCTTATAATTACATAATCTGTTTAAGGTGTAATGTCCTAACAGCATATCATGTAATCTTACTTTACTGAAAAACATATCTGCACATGAATAGATGACAAATGGCTGTTAAACAGTTGTAATATAGTTTTTAGATGTTTTAACAGCATATTTGGAAATCCAGTTTGTTGAATTTGTCAGAATGGTAGAAGAAACCAAGTTAAGTAGTGGAACTAATACTGATCCCTAGGGAACACCTGATAAGAACAGGAAACCAGTTAGAAAATTGTCCTTATATCTTAAAGTAGGGATGCATGTTTTCATAGTTAAGTTAAATATGAGTGTTTGAGAAGGCTCAAGAGGGTGTGATTTTTTACTGTTAATCCACAACAGTATAACATTTTCTCTTGCCTTAGCTGATACTAAATTTGGTTATTTATCCTTTTTAGTTTATTTACAGGATTCATTTAAATATTTATCTGTTGATATTTGTTTTTTTCCCCTCAGATAACCCGTAAGGATCATTTTTAGTTACCATATCCCCAGTCTTGATGAAGATTCTTCCTGGGATTTTCTCAGGAATTTAGTCGAGATCACAAGTGTAGGTGATATTGCCATCCTATGGGGATTAATTGGAATACTGTATTTACTAAACGCAGTTATTTGAGACAGTTAAGTATATTTTCATATCAGTTTTCAACAACTAGTGCATGAAAACACTAGAATTAACATTTTAGATGTTAATAAAACCAAGAACACCAAACCAAAGCCAGCAGCATACCAAACCACTATTTATTGTAGAAAATCCGAATTGATGTAAAGCAGCTTAAAAACAAAAGTACACTCTTCCACAGGAATATAGAATAAAATAAACATGTAGCACTTGCATCCCAGTAATATGGGACTTCCTCAGAATAAAGACACAAGCCATTGAAGCAGTACTTTTAAGAGTAAAGTTGCTCCCTTCCCATTAAAAGCTAATTAATCACTGTTCATTGTAATGTCACAGTCTACAGTTAATGGTAAATAAGAAAACTAATTCTGAATTCCATTGGAAAAATAAAAAAATAAGTAATAAAACAGATGCATCTGTTAGAAACATTAAATCAATTTCAAATATAGGAGTATGTAATTAATACAAAAGACACCCCTATAAAGAGTAATAATGAGTTATCCCACTGTACAAACTGGTTTCATCTTAGAAATACTGGTAATGGATACCGTTTCATTCAGTCCATATTTACTTGTGGCATTAGTTTTTAACTGCCTTTTAAGTTTAGATTCAAGGCAGTCTTTCCAAGGTCCTTCCCTCACATCATATTCAACATTGTCTATTTTATAAAATTTGAAACTGTGACCATTCATTTCCCAAATATTTTTTAAAAGAGCATTTCAATCATCCTTCTTTTTGATATCATACAGGTATTGATATATTCTAATTCTAAATGCCTTTTCTGTTTTTCTGCATAAAAACATGGACAATTCTATGCATTATGCTGTACAATACTATCTTACTACTAGAACAAGTTGTAACATTTTGAACAAACCTCATCACAGCCATCATTAAAAAATGTTTCCCCTTCCATTATATGATAACATTGTTTACAGTAACCATAAGACTTCATGCCTGGAGATTCACCTCTCTCTTAAATCTTTCTAAGATATTCTTAAAACAAACATCCTTTCTGTACACAATTTTAGGGTATGGACCTAGTTGTTGGAACTGTTACCCATTCACAGAAAAAAAAAATCCAGTTTTTGTAATTGACATTTTTAATGTTAGCAAAATCCTTATAGGTCAGAACCATGGCTCTCCCACATTTATTACTGTTGGCTGGTTGCTATTTGTTGTAAACATTCTTTCTTACCAATCAAGGGGTAATATATTTCTTTCTTTTACTTTTCATTTATTCAGCAGTAGTGTCAGTGAATAGGGTCATGTAACCTCTTTTTTTGCAAAATCCCACTGAACATCTCACTTTCATCCTCAAATTATTTTGGAAAACCATCTTGGCCAATCTGACCATCTGCCCCTTCACCAAAGCTTTCTTTTGGTGCCAAGGATGCCAACTAGTAAAATGAAGTAGGGAGTTGGCGTAGGTAGGTTTTTTACTAATATTTGATTCAAATTTTTTATCGTCTCTATTTTTAAAAATCAAAATGTCTAACTCCTATCCTGTAAGAAATAATTCACTGTAAATTTCAAAAATGTGGTCAAATTGTTAATTCAGGTAAAACATTTAAGTTTATCCACACTACCTTCCCAAAATAAAACAATGTCATCCAAAAAGCACCCATATATTGACCAAAATTTACTAAATTCAGATTTGAACACACAGTTGTGTTCCCAATATGCCATTACTAAATTGGAAAAAATCGGGTTGCAAGCTGTGCCAATCACTACTCCCTTCTGCTGTCGAAATAACTGTCCTTTAAAATAAATAAAATTGTTACTCAAAATAATTTCCGTAATGTTCCTCAACAATAAAATCATGCCGTGATCCAACTGGCTATGTTTACATAAATTATTGATAAAACCATTCCAATCACATCTCATGGGTGAATCACTGAAAATAAACCCTTAATGTCAGCAGTGATGAATAAAATATTATCTTTATATAGATTATCATTATGGTTGATAAAAAAATACCAAGAATCTTTGCATAAATAATCAATGCTGGTCACCACATTTTTAAATTTAAAATCTACAACTTTTGTCATATTAAAAGTTTTAGATAATTTGCCATCAACTGTAGAGTGTAGGAGTGAGTCTGCTAAATCTTTTTATAGATTGGGAATACCAGTTATGGTAGGAATTCTGGGGGTTTCAACCTTTAACAGTTCATATTCTTGTTTAGTGATCTGTCCTTGTGAAAACAAGTAAAACAATAAAATATCAACTTTGTGTTACTGTATTTCTTTGATTTATAGATATCCATATCATGTGTATCATTGAACAAGAAAGTTAACATTTTATCAGTATAATCATTTGTACTTATAACCACTAAACCACTACCCTTGTCTAGTTTCATCAGTCTGATTTGTGGATTGTTCACAAGGTTTTGCATTAAGCATGTTCACCTACATTCACGTTCCAGTTGCCGAAATTATTTTTGGAATGTATAATCTTTCTGATGTCCTGTTCACAAATCATCTCAAATAACTGAATTATTTGTGTAAAGGAGGAGGTGTTGAAGGAACTTGGTTTGTAACTACCTGGGGTATGTGCTCCCTGTCTCCTATAAAATTTGTACATTGGTTAAGTTTTCTAGTATACATCTTAAGATCTACTAGTATGTCTTCAACCTTAGCTCTTCTAAAAGGTACAAAAGTGAGACCATTTTCAAGTAAATTTGCTCACTGGGCATTAACATCAACTTTGTTATAACTGTACATTTCAAATTCACCCATTTTGTTGTAAATGACGAATATTCCCTCTTTCTCCTGTACCCTCATGTCCTTCATTGCCTCCTGTTGATAATTCAGTTCTAGTTTCCCTCTCTCTCCACATCGGGTTCTTGTCCAGCGTAATATCCCTTCTTATCTTGTCCATGTTTTTTATTCTGTCAGATCTCCCGAGAGGTGGAGGCTTTAAATGGTTTCCTGGTTCAGTTTGCTCGAATTTGAATGTGTTCAGACCATCACCAAGACTTGATCTGCAGTTGTTATTGGAAGAACATTTTTATGAATTATCACAATTATGAGGAGGAGGAGGATAAGCTCTACCACTATCATATTTCATCCTATCCAAAACCAACTTCTTTTGTTTTTTTTTTTAATTTTTTTATCAAATACCATCTTATCTTTTTCAAAGATATGGTTATAATTATTTTCTTTAATAGAGAACAGTAAGTCCTCTGTAATGTTTTTATCTAAAACAGAAATGTCATTAATCAGTTTGTCCCTGTCTCTATAGTTATGTTTCATTAACAACTCCATACGCTGACACCAGTTTTAGATGTTATAGCAACAAATACAGCCAATAAAATCCATAATGTTTCCATAGTCCCACCCCTAGGTGCATCTGAACACCACACACACTCATGTTTTTGCTATCTAGTTTTCACGGTAGCACACAACATTTCAAGAAGAATAATTTTAATAAAGCTAATAACATTAATTATAATAGGTTCATAGGTAGGTACTGGGCTATCTGCCCGATGGCATATATTAGCCCAGCCACGTTGTGCGGTATTCACCGCCCCTTTGGTTAGTTTCCTAGGCCCTTGATCTAGCAGCTAGTACCCTTGGCTCCTATCTAGTAGAGCTGTTGGTATGATCCCTGGTGTGAACTTTCTGTTACCCATCCACTCGTCAAGGTTCCTCTTGAAGAGTGATAGTCTGTCTTATGTAGATCGGGACCTTGTTCCATAGCAAGGGAAGTCTTTGCGAAGGGAATCTATCCCTCCAGCATGTTCTACTAATTGTTGTGCTGAGGTTTATATCCCTAGAGCGTGTAGCTCAAGTAGATTTGGTTTTGCTAAGATGGAGTATGTTCAACAGTTCTGGAATGGATATGGCTCTGTATGTTAGACCGAGATCGCCTCTGAGAAGGTGGTATGCAACAGAGAAAAGCCTTAGTTTTTTCAATTGTGCTGCATAGGGCAACTGTTTGAGGCCAGTAATCCTGTTAGTGAGGTACCTCTGTGGTCCCTCCAGCTGCTTGAGATGCCTGGCCAGGTACATTCCAATTGGTGCATTGTACTCAATAATGGGTCTGATGAGGGAAGAGTAGAGGGGCACCACTACATCCTTAGATCTTAATGCGAACCCTTTCATGATCAGATGGGTGACATAGAAGGATTATCTAACCACCTTGACAACATGGTTATCAAAGGAAAGCTGATTATCTACTTGGGTCCCTAGATCCCTTATTACTTCTTCAGATTTCAGGGGGTTACCACCTATGTGGTAGTTCGCGGGTACTCTTTTTTTTTCCAAAGGGGATTACTATGCATTTTTTAGCATTTAGCTTGAGACCATGGCTTTGACACCATGCATCAGTCGGTAGTTCCCAGGGTCGGTTGTGGGCCCACCCATGTGCAGCGGAACCACCGTTGCTGTGCGCCATTCTATGGGCACATATCCTGTTGACAGGCTGAGACTGAACAGGGTATTCAGATGCGGGGTTAATTCATTTTGGAGCTTGCGTATGACACAGCCTGGTACACCATCTGGTCCCATGGAGGCAGTGTTTTTAGCTTTAGATAGAGCCTTATTAACCAATGTATCAGTAATAATTGGAGTTACACAATCCCCTGGAATAGTAATAGGCCCTGCAGGTGGTGAGGGGGGGGGGGTTGCACTGAACTGAACCTGTCAGCCAGGATGTTGGCAATGTCAGTGGGGTCAGTGTATTTTGTTCCATTTTGTACTAGCTCAGAACAGACCTGTGTATTGCATCAGTTGTTAGATAATGTTACTGGCCATCTGAAAGTGTTCACTCTTGTAGTAATTATCTTACTCTAAATTTGAGCATATAATGAAAAAGAGTAAGAGTATAAAATCCACTGCTAATGAGAAGTTGATTCATTCTAAAATTCCTCTCCTTTATTGGTGGTCCTCCAACCTGGAAAGATGTAAAAAGAAAAGAATTTGCAAGAAATTTCCTTGCAGTTATAACAAAGAGAGATGAAACTGAATAAGCAAATATCTAAATGTCTAAAAGTACAAATTGTAAAACTTCATTCCTCTTATAAAAAAAAAAACTTGTCAACAACTCATCCAACAGGAAAAATTACTATTGGTATATTAATACAGATTCTGGACAATGTGCTTTTATTTCACTGATTTAAAAAAAAAAAACTTTGTTACAAAACAAAAGAATATGACATCTGTGTGAGAAACAAATTGCAGAATAGAAATATTTCCTCTGGCATGGATATAAGCACGTACAACATATGTCTAGATTTCACAGGAGGAAGATGTCCATGCAGGAGATTTAATTTTGCTACAAAAATGGGTGAGCAGAAGATATGAGCAGCCTTCTAGGCTTTGATCCAGCACATATCCATACTGGTTGCCTGGCCTGCAGCAAATTCAAATCATTCTCCTGAGAGAGAACAAAGTGAGTGTTTTTCATGGTGGGTGTGTGTGTGTCTGTGTTAGATACCCCAGTAAGGTGGCATTTTCCAGTTAAGTGACTTGGTCAGAGTCAAACCCTGAACTTTCACTGTGGAAAGTAAGAGCCTTAATCTTCCACTCCAACCAGCAGGCCTCCTTTAACATTTCTTTTTTCCTTTTTTGTAAATCAGTGAGGATTACTGTCTCAATGTCAGGCATACAGTTACATAGTTTTGTAGCTAGGGCTGTAACAGTTTGCATGGCACTGAGTGCAGATGAGTACGGCTATGAGCGGTTTCCTTGTAGCACATGATTTGATTCTTTCATGTTTTATTTGTCCTGTATAGGACTCTGCCAAGTTACTTTACCAGAGCGTAAAACACACGAACACAGTTGAGTAAAAGCAAAAACCTTTATCAGACACAGAGCTTTCGGGATAACTCCCTTCTTCAATGATTAACATTGTGTTTTACGCTCTAATAACGTTGGCATAAGTTACTTTACCAGACAGTATTCCTGGGCTGCTCAGAAAAAGGGAACACTTATGTAATGCTTCACTTTCTGCTATTTGAGTATGAATTCCAGCACATCTCTTGTAGTTTAATGGATTGTCAGATGATAGGTGCCGGAAGATGCTGAAAGCTTGGAGGGGGATGGAGGTCCAGAGGAGTATGTAGTGACCTGAAAAGGGCATTTTTAATTTTTTCTTCTGCTAACTGTGATAAAAGATGCACATACATGATATGTCTTGAATAGCTGCATCCATGGCCAACTGTAGTTGCATTAAGAATAATTCCAGATACATTTCTTATTAAAATAATGAATGAAACTACAGCCTCTCAGCACCCCATTCCACGTGTGAATGGGGCATATACTTTTACCTGACTGCATGGCCTTTGAGTGTACCATTCACAAAGATGGCCTGTAAAACTCAAATGAAAAATTTAGAGGAGGACAGAAGTTTTAATAGGCTTCAATGTGGGTATTGCAACACTAAAACTACATAGTTGTAAACAACAGTTGTAATTGCTATATGGCAGGGACTCTATGGTTTCAGTCTGTTTCTGCCCGTAGTCCAGAGAAGCAGCCTAGTGTACACTTTATATTGTGAAAGTGGATATGCTGAAGATAGGTTGGTCATTTACAAACTCAGAATAAAAGGTATACAGTGAGCTGTCAGCACTATAGTCAGAAATCGACTAAAACCAGAGTCCATGCTTCTGCGTCCTCTGCTATGTCCAAACTTGTTGGGGACAATGAATGCTGGTTTCTGAATTTGACTAAAAGAACACACACACACACACACACACACACACACACACACACACACACACACACACACACACACACAGAATCACAGACTTTTTACTTTTAAGTCTGCATTATGAGTTTTCAGTCCAACTAGTACTTCAAATGTAGAAAATAATGTTGAAGTAAAATGCAAATTTGCATGTACATATTTTGGGTTATAGAAAAGTACAGTTGTGTAGGTAAACTTACTATAACAGTAGATGTTCAAATGATCCCTGCTGATGTAGTGTAAGCTGTATGTGTTATATCCTGCAAAGCTTCAGGGCACCTTCCATGAACCCAAACCATTAGCTTGAGCTGAGCTGGCTAAAAAGATGAGTTTGGGCACCAAGATCTTCGGAGCTTTCATGCCAGTTGAGAGAAGGGAGGCTGAGTCCTAAGAAGACATTGCTAGGAGTAAAAAAAAAAAAAAAAAATGTCTACAAAAAAAAAAAAATCACACTTAAAAACAAAAAGGCTGGAGGGAGGGAGTGGCTACTGCTGCAGTGACCATTCGAGCCTCTATTGCTGTGGTAACTTTATTTACACATCTGTACTATGTTCACATTGATCACTGCTGCAGTAGCCTAAGCTGTGTAGGTAGATTACCATAGCTTAAAACAACTGGGAGGGGGAAGGTTAAGGGTTCAGGAGCCACTGGAGAATGGTCCTAGCAAAGCCTGTCGTAGACCTGCAGAAAGAATCTAACCTGTCCTAGACCTGCAGAAGGAATCTAACCTGTCCTAGACCTGCAGAAGGAATCTAACCTGTCCTAGACCTGCAGAAGGAATCTAACCTGTCCTAGACCTGCAGAAAGAATCTAACCTGTCCTAGACCTGCAGAAGGAATCTAACCTGTCCTAGACCTGCAGAAGGAATCTAACCTGTCCTAGACCTGCAGAAGGAATCTAACCTGTCCTAGACCTGCAGAAGGAATCTAACCTGTCCTAGACCTGCAGAAAGAATCTAACCTGTCCTAGACCTGCAGAAGGAATCTAACCTGTCCTAGACCTGCAGAAAGAATCTAACCTGTCCTAGACCTGCAGAAGGAATCTAACCTGTCCTAGACCTGCAGAAGGAATCTAACCTGTCCTAGACCTGCAGAAAGAATCTAACCTGTCCTAGACCTGCAGAAGGAATCTAACCTGTCCTAGACCTGCAGAAGGAATCTAACCTGTCCTAGACCTGCAGAAGGAATCTAACCTGTCCTAGACCTGCAGAAGGAATCTAACCTGTCCTAGACCTGCAGAAGGAATCTAACCTGTCCTAGACCTGCAGAAGGAATCTAACCTGTCCTAGACCTGCAGAAGGAATCTAACCTGTCCTAGACCTGCAGAAGGAATCTAACCTGTCCTAGACCTGCAGAAGGAATCTAACCTGTCCTAGACCTGCAGAAGGAATCTAGTTTATAGTGCTTAGCAAAAGTATGCACAATGGACCAATTTGCGGCTTCTAGAGTAACTTCTGCAGTCCATCCATTTCCAAAAAGCCATAGATGAAGCCAAGCCCCTGGCAGAATATGGCTTGACCCTGCCTGGAATAGTTTTGTTGCAGTGAAAACAACAAAAGATAATAGTCTGAGATATCCATTTGGAAACAGTCTGCTTTGACAAAGATTTTCTCTCCTCTTTACCTTCACAAGAAATGAACAACTGGTCAGAAGTTACTAAAGATTTTGCAACGTCAAGGTAGTAACTGAACTGTCTGTGGACATCCAAGGTATGAAGTATCCTTTATCCCTTTTTTGGGAGTTCAGGGAAGAACACAGGGAGATGGATTGTTGGGCTTTAAGTAAATTTGGTTACCACTTAAAGCATAAAAGAAGGATTAGTTCTCTGGGAAACCCTGTCCTATGGAAAACAAAATAGGGTTGACTCACTATAAGAACGTACAATTCAGCTACTCTTCTTGGAGAAGTCAGAGCAAGCAGTAAAACTGCTTTCCATGTTAAGAACCTCAGTGAGCCAGATGAGCTGGCTCAAATGGAGAAAGTGTTAGATGTTCTTCGTGTTTCACTGTTACAGTCATCACACTTGGGTTATCCTGCCAGGGGTAACTCTGTCGGCCCGAATACCAGAGGCTTAGTATTTCTGCGTCGGTTGCTGTCACTGCAGGACTGATGTCAGGTCGTCAGTGGTATAAAAACAGGCAGCCAACGCCATTACATCAGTCTTTCTTGTAGAGGAGCCCGAAGCAGAAGCAGTTTGCACGAGTGCCAGTCAGTCGCTACCTGAGCTTTCATTTCCGAAACTGAAATTGAAGTCTTCTAAAGCTAAGTACCCTGTTGGGGATTCTTTTTTCTTGCTCTAACTGATGTCAGAAAAAGTTAACAATTGTCTCGCCTGTGGAAATCAAATACCACACAGATATTTCCATTCTTACTGCATCACCTGTTTAGGCCCAGTCCATGATGTTCCTCACTGCCGGTTTTGTGCTTTGTTCAATTCCAGAACGATAAGTCATCGGGCCCTTATTGTAGCTAAATTCTTTCACTCTCGATCTCCGTATTCCGAAATGGCTTCGATAAACCATCCGACTACCGATCTTCTGCAAAAATGTAAGGGTAAAGACAGAGACAGACCACACAGGTCCAGAACTGCTGACAACACTTCCGTTAAGCTAGTCACCAGTTCGCCGGTACTCAGTGAGGCGCTTTCGTGGCCCCTGAGGCCCACTTCTGTGGATTCACAGGCCACTATCGAGACCCGTTCCAAGTCAGGTATGCCGCAAGACTCTTCTTTGACTACGGAACCTGCAGATGTCTCTACCTTGGATGGGTCTGGAGCCGCTGTGCAGGCACCGGCTTCAGAGGAAGTTCTTCACACTACCGATATTCAACACAAACCGACGACTTCTTTCGCGTCTTCAGTACTTTCTAAAACTACCTAGTTTCTAAGGCCCAGGGTGCGAAGTACTCCAAAAAAAAAACGGCGACCCAAGCTCAACCACCTGATTCCATGCCTCAATCTCAAATGCTTAAAATGGCGGAAGACCTTATCATGCTGATTAGGGGAAGCCAAGCCTACCCCTTCTAAAAGAACGAGACTTGTCCCCAGCAGCTTTATCTGACCAAGTGTCCGATGACTCTGAGGTTTCTGATTATGAAGACATGCCCTTATCTGCTTCCATTCCTTCTGCCTCTCCTCCAGAGGATGTTTCTTGTGGTGAAACCCTACATACCTTGAGAGAGCATTTCCATTGGGAATGCCAGGATTATCCTCGGACCAAAAAGAGACTCAAGGGTGTTTTTAGATGTACGACAGCACAGACCATTAGCTATTACTCCTGTTCTGGATGTTGTGGATGTTTTCATGGAATCCAGTTTAACTCCTGATACTCTACCTCCTGCTCCCAGAAAACCTGATGGGTATTAGAGTCCCTGACTCACACAAATTTCATTTGAAAAATGCTACTGCTAACCCAGAGGTCATCTCCAAAGGACCTAAAGGAATAAAAGCAGCCACAGCTAAGAATCCCACCCCTTCGGACAGGGATTCCAGAGCTTTAGACAGATGGGGTAAAAAAGTATACACCTCTGCAACTCTTGCCATTAGAGCATTAAATTGTCAGTTCCACATGCTGAAATATCAGCAATATACTATGGAACTTATTAAACAAAAATTATCTACCTTTGCAGACTGTGCAGAAAATAAAGAATTTTACAGGGGCTTATGCATTCTGCAAGCCAAGTTACTAAGCATACCCTGCAGTGTGGGTTTGATGCCCTAGAAGCATCCTGCAGGCAGCAGTCACAGGTTCTGTACTTAGAAGCTATGCTTGGCTTAAGGAACAGACCTTGCCAGACCATGTCAAATCAAAATTATTGGACACATCACTGAAAAAAGACAATCTGTTTGGCACCAAGGCAGAAGAAGTTTTAAAAAAAGGTGGAAGAAAAAGCTAAATCTATGCAGACAGTTAAAGACTTTTTGCAAGTTCAGCCTCCAAGATTCAGTAGGCATTGCCCCTCAAAATACTGGTCCTTTCCAGCCCCTTCTAGGCCGGATAAGACTAGACCTAGGGGAAGCAGACCCCCAGACAGCAGGCCCAGGGAGTGCAGAGATCTAAGCAATGGAGTACATCCACTTCTAAAACAGGGAGTGCTAAGCCACCCCCTTATGGAAAGAATTCACAATGACTTTTCAACACCTCTTACCTCTGTCCACCTGCTTGTGCCCCTAGGAGGAAAATGTGCCTCCCATGCCCTCGATGGGTCCTCAACATAGTTTCCCAGGGGTACAAATTTTATTTCCACACACTGCCAATCCCAAAAGGGTTCCCAGATCTACCTCCAAACCAGTGGGCAGAGGCACAAAACCAAGTTCATTCCCTGCTCTCCATGAGGGCAATTCTTCCTGTTTCTGCAGACCAGATAGGCCAAGGTTTCTATTCCAGACTTTTCCTGGTACCCAGAAAAGAGGAGACCTGGCACCCAATCCTAGATCTATCCATTCTAAACACCTTCCTGGTGGTACCAAAATCAAAATGCTCACCCTCCAGCAGCTTCTTCCTATGCTTTCTAAAAATGCCTGGTTAGCCACTCTAGACTTAAAAGAGGCCTATCTGTACATCGCAGTCAGAGATCCTTGCAGGAAATGTTTCAGGGCAGGATCTAGGCATTATCAGTTCTCTGCACTTCCTTTTGGCATATCCACTCTTCCAAGAGTTTAGACAAAATGCCTGACTCCAGCCATTGCTTTTTGCAGACAAAGAAATATTCAAATTTACCCCTACTTGGACGACTGCCTGATTCAGGCAGACAGTCAGGAAAAGCTGTTGCAGCACCTGACATTTGTAAAAGACCTACTGACTTCACTGGGGTACACTATAAACAAAAAGAAATCCAAACTAGTCCCCAGTCAGAAAATTGTATTCCTGGGAGCAAGCCTGGACACAGCATCCCAGATGGCATTCCTTACTCCAGAAAAACAAGCCTATCTCAGTCTACGTCTCTCAACTGGCCACCAGAATCCAGTTATCCGCAAGGAAAATCCTGCAAGCTCTAGCGTTCACGGCCTCCTGCATTCTACTAATTCCATCTGCCAGACTGCATATGAGGAAACTTCAGTGGTACTTAAAAGGCCTTTGGTGTCAACATTCTCAGGACCTGGAAACTATTATGCCTATGATAGTTTGTCTAAGGAAAGATTTTCTTTGATGGGCAGCAGCATGCAACCACAACAAGGGACTTCCCTTTTCACAACCCCACGCCACCCAGACCTTAACCCACAGACGCATCGGACTATGCCTGGGGTGCACACCTGGACAGCAGGTGCATTCAGGGTCACTGGAGCCCAAATAAAATTCATCTGCACTTCAACCAAAAAGAGATGCTAGCTGTTCAGCATGCTCTGACAGCTTTCAGACCCCTACTTTCTCCGGGGCCTCTATTAATCAAAACAGACAACACCACAGTGATGTTGTACATCAACAAGCAGGGAGGAACCCACTCTTACCCACTATGCAGGCTAGCTATGACCCTTTGGCACACTACTTCAGCCACGCAGATTCACCTGTTAGCACAATTCCTGCCAGGCAACCAAAAATCTCTGGCAGACAACTTAAGCAGAAATCTCCTCGACCCACACGAGTGACAAATCACAAAACCTTCAGCCTTGTAACTCAGAAATAGGGTACCCCAGAGGTGGACCTATTTGCCTCCCACAACAACCACCAGCTCAGCAAATTCTGAACCAGGGAACCTCACAGCAAGGCCTGGAAAGTGGATGCCCTATCCTTCCAATGGGTAAACCTCTCAATCTCTGCATTTCCCCCCCCTACCTCTTTTTACAAGGGTACTACTCAAAATAAGGGAGGAAAGACCAAGGGCAATCCTGATTGCCCCAGACTGGCCACACCAACACTGTTACCCACTACTGCGCAGTCTTTCACCGTTGCCTCCAAGGCGCCTCCCTCAGATTCCAACTCTCCTGACCCAGCAGAAGGGAGAGTTCTTGCATCCACAATTGCAGACCCTGAACCTGGCAGCCTGACTTATTACTTGACTTCCCCTCCAGTGGTCAGCCTAAGCAAGCAAGTCCTGGATGGTATACATGAAGCCAGATGACCCAGCACTAGAAAGTCCTATGCTGACAAGTGGAAAAGTTATTGCTCCTGGATCCAGGATAAAGGAGCTGAACCAGCAGAGCCCTCCTTACCTCTTATCCTGGATTACCTAGCAGACCTGCTTTACAGGGGCCTATCCTTCTCTTCTATTAAAATCTATGCCTCTGCCATTTCTGCTGATTACAGCACAGAGCCGCCTCTCTTTTCACACCCCCTCATCAAGCAGTTGCTTAGAGGGGCTAACAACTTAAGGCCACCCAGAAGAGCCCCTCCCCCTGCTTGGGACCTTAACTTTGTGTTGGAAAATCTCACACTACCCTCCTTTGAGCTTGCAGCTTCAGCAGAGTTAAAATTCCTCTCTTGGAAAACAGCCTTGCTTCTGGCCATCACTTCAGCTAGAAGAGTGTCTGAGCTTCAAGCGCTCATGGCTGTGGAACCCTTCATCATTTTTCATGCTGACAGGGTCTCCTTCAGGACTAACCCAATTTTCATGCCTAAAGTGGTGTCCAGTGTGGCTCTGAACGAATCTATTCATTTGCCCACCTTTTTCCCTAACCCTCAGAATAAGGGGGAAAGGATCTTGCACTCTTTAGATGTGCACAGACAGCTCAGATTCTACCTGGATAGGACTAAAGCCCTTCAGGAAATCTGACCAGTTACTAGTCAGCTTTGCAGCAGGGGCAGAGCGCAAAGCCATATCAAAAAAAAATTTCCACATGGATAGCACACTGTATCCATTTCTGTTACAAACACCATAGGAAACCACCCCCACAGGGGGTCAGAACACATTCCAGTGGGGCAACTTCCACCTCTGTAGCTTTTCTCAGAGGGGTCCCTACCTGGGAAATCCTGGAGGCTGCAACATGGAGTTCTGTTCATACCTTCACCAAGCATTACCACCTGCCTATCTTTTCCAAATCCAGGGCAGGCTTTGCAACCGCAGTCCTGCAGGGCATACTAGCCAGCCCCAGCTCTTCTTGACGGCCTCCACCTATTTCTTCAGCTTTGGGAATCATCCCAAATGTGATGACTGCAACAGTGAAACACGAAGAACATAGTACAATTGTGTACACTTACCATAAATGTAGATGTTCAAGTGTATTCAATGTTGCAGTCCTGGTTTCCCACCCTCCATCCCCCTTGTTTCTCTCTCTCTCTCTTCCTCACTCCTTACAGTGCTATTTGGTATTTACTTTCTACTGGTGGTGTTATTCCACAATAACCTAGATCCCAATTTAGGGGGCTCCTGACATTTGGGTAAGAAAAACTGATGTAATGATGTCGGCTGCCAGTTTTTATACCACTGACGACCTGATGTCAGTCCTGGAGCGACAGCAACTGATGTAGAAATACTAAGCCTCTGGTATTCAGGCAGACTGAGGGCTACTCCTGGTAGGATAACCCAAGTGTCATGACTGCAACAGTGAATACACTCGAACATCTACATCTATGGTAAGTGTACACAACTGTACTTTTCTCTAACAAAAAATGAATGCCCCAAGGAGGAGCCACTAGTTTTCTTGGAGGTCTGTTATGCAGGCTCCCTTTCGAAAACATTTAACATGGAAATGTCTTGAAAGAGGGGGTACCATGGCCAGACATGCTGATATGGTAAACAAATGAACTTTGATAGAGGAGTAAGAAATATGATAGGAAAGCAACTCATACAAATACTGTAAAACAGGCGAAACACTACTCTGAATATGTTCTGCTCATGTTTTTGGTACCAACTAGAAAACATTTTCCATTTGCTAATATATGATTTTCTTGCCCCCATTAGTACTTCTGCACACCCTCAGTAAACAGCTGCCTAAAAGGTATTGATACCCTATCATCCAGACAGTCAAAGTTGTTTGGAGGATGGAATGTGTAATATATCCCTGTTCTTTTTAAACACGTTTTTAAACAAGAAATATTTTATTAAATTATTACTTATGACATAGGCAGTCATACATTTATATAAATGAAAACAAATCATATTGACATATTTTCAGTTGCAAACATTATACATCACTTGTAATCTGTCTAGTCATTGTCAAACATTGCAAAGCTCATTCAATTCCTGCCTTCCCGTAAACCTCATTCCTGCTCAAAGCATTATTCTGTATGTATTCTTCCCACATTTCCCATTTTTATATGTAGTTTGCTCCTACTCTTTTCTAAATATCCCACTTCCAGTTGTTTTGTCTCTGTTACTATATTCACTACTAGTACAGTTGGTTTAGATTTTGATTTCTATTTTCTAATAACTGATTTTTGGCAGCCACCAGAATTAAACTTAGCAAGGCCTTACTGTGTCTAGGCAGTGCTGATTCAGTATCGCATCTCAAAACAAACATTTCCTTAGTTACACCAATTTGCACATCTAGTATTTCTGATAGAGTAGTCTGCAGGTAATTTTTAAAGTCTTCCTATTCATTACACACCCAAAAAATATGTTCCCATGTACCTTTGTTCCTGTTCTTGTGTGACTAGATCCAGTCTGTGAAGAAACTTGTGGTAATTGCCCCTGGCCAATGCAAAAAGTAGGAGAACCACTGTTGCCTGTGCCAGGAGGGAGTCACCACAGTGATCTTGGGAGATTCCTTCTGATTCTACAGAATTACCTTTAATATCTGTGGAAAGGGTAGAAAAGCATACAGGAATATTGCTATCCAAGGAAAAGAAAAGGCATCTGTCATTGAGCCCTTCTTACATGAAGTCCTAAGGCAGAATTTTGTCAGCTGATTGTTAATCGAAAGGCAAAAAGGCCTACTTAAGTAACTCCCCAAAGATGGTTCAGATCCTGGAAGACTCCTTGATCTAGTTCCCATCCATGAGGTTCTGCCTTTGTCCTGCCCAGCTTGTTTCTCACACAATTTTGCTGAGATAGAGAATGTATGAAGTAGAGTGCAATTCTGCTGTAAGCTTTATCCCATGATAACATGGCTAGTCTGCATAGGGGCTAAGACCAGGTTTTCCCTTGCTTGTTTATGCACATCACCAATGTGGCATTGTCTGTAATAATTTGAAGTGGTCCTGGAGACCAAAGGGAATTTAGAGAGTTGAGTGCCTTTGGAGGTCAGGTATATCTTTTACATTTGTGTGCTTGTGTGTTTCTTTATTGTCCCAGTTATTACTTTGCACTTTATCCTCCGTAACACTGATCTCCAGGCAAAGTTCAAGGTGTCTGTGGTGACAGAGTGTTTTGGAGCAGGAGAAGAGAGAGATCTGGATTTGGCATATTTGATGTCTCTAACAAGTGATTTCTCTTCTCACACATCCCAGAACTGGAATCTGAAAAAGTAGTGGGTATTGGTGCTGGGAACAAAGGCACTATACCTATGAAATGTCCAGATTTTTGCATAATATTTTTAGTATGTTTCTCATAAAACTTTGTTTTTTTGGTAAACCATTGGCAGATTATTGAGGATTGAATTAAAAAGATAATAACAGACATTTAAGTTTCAAACTTCATACCTATTTGGGACCCCCCCCCTCCATTATTTATGATGTTGTCCACATTTCCTGCTCTAAGAGGTTGAGAGGTATGAAAGACTTCACATACCATTGTATCTTTCTCATGTGGAATCTGGCCAGAGTTATCATGAGAATCATAGATACCATGGGGCTCAGAATCCTGAGAGATTCCCTCACTTACCCACTAAGGGGACCCCAACAGCCACAGAAAACATTGCTAACCCCTGGTCCATAGTGATTGTATGTGCAACACTAGAGAGGTCTGGGGAAAAACCCTGGAATAGATGTCAATATAGATTTTTCCCTGTGGAGGAAAAGCTCATTATTTTATTTAAAGTGAGGAGAGCCCACCCCCCCACCTCGCTCTATGGTGCTGGCGCCCTTGCCTCTCTGAAAATTTTGTTTGAACATAAGGGGTGTCCTCTTTCCCCCTTTGTTGTTGGTTTTATATTTGGAGCCACTGGCAAAGAAAATAAGGGACTCAGAAATTCTAGGAAATAATTGGTATAGTAATCAAGAAAATGTTGTACCTGATAAATCTAGACAAGGACATTCTGAGACAGTTTCAAGTCTTTTCAGGATATAAAATCAATTAAAATAAAACAAAGGCTATAGCCATAAATATATATTTTTAAATACCATTATTGAATTTTCACTTGTGCAAGTAAAAGTAATTAAACTGTATTAACTAGTTAACATTTACAAATGTTATGCTTCACATATATTGCTATGTGTCATATATATATGACCTAAGCAACATAATATAAATTGTTCAATTCCTGTCCTTTTTTTTTTAAACAAGAAACATGTTATTAAACCAGCATTTATGACATAGGCAACCATGCATGTATATAAATGAAAGCAAACCACACCAACACAATCCTAGTTGCAAGCGTTTTACATCACAAACCATACTGAAATACTCTCAACTGCAAAAATTATACACCACTTATAATCTACCCAATCATTGTCAGTCAAACATTACATAGCTCATTTAAGTCCTGCCTTCTCTTAAACCTCATTCCTCCCCTGTATGTATTGTTCCCACAGTTCCCATTTTTCCTATGTAGTTTACTCCTACCCTTTTCTAAAGATCTGAGTTCCAGTTGTTTTATCATTGTTACTGTATTCACTGCCAGTAGTATAGTTGGTTTTGATTTACATTTCTAGTAATTGTGTTTTTGGTAGCCACCATAATTAGACACAGGAAGGTCTTACCATGTCTAGGCAGTTCCAATTCTGTATCAGTAGCTGAGGAAAATCATCTCCCTCATCACACCAGACTGTCCACCCAGCATCTCTGACAGTGCATCCCGGTGGGAATTCTTGAAGTCTGCCAACTCACTGGACTCCCAGAAAATATCTTCCAGAATACATCTTTCCTCCCCATCACACATCCAACATTTGCTCTCTAGATGAGGAAAAAATTATCTTGAGTCTACTTGGGGCATAAATATATATACATAAACATTTCCAGGCAAAAATCCTAAATCTTCTAGATTTTGTTGCATATTTGAGAGACGTGCATATATCCTCCCATTGTTTTTGTGAATTGCATATCCAGTCTCTCTTCCCAATCCTTTCTAACCTCCTCTGATTGATTCTTATAGTTATCATGCAATATTTTATGTGTTCTACTAATTATTCCTTTTTTAATGGAATCTCCTTTCTCCATTCCCATGTTAGCCAAGTTGTTAGGATCCTTTCTGCTGCTTTATGGATATAATATTCTGTATGATTATTGTTATTCTCCTTAAAGGCTTGCATCCAAAATCCCCAGTCTCTCCTTGTTTCTTGAGCTTTCCCCCATGTTTCATCATCATTCCTTTCCACATTGAATTATAGTTTTTTTGCTTTGTATATGAGCCTTAACTGTCTAGCTCTGAAATACCACTTCAGTTTGGGTAATCCTAATCCACCATGTTCTACTGGAAGAATTAGCTTATCCCACTTGACTCTTCCCCTCCCAGATAAAGTCCTTCAGCTCTTAATTGCTGAACACAACTTGTCTGGTTGATAACAATATGCCTGACCTGTGTACAAGAGTAAAGGGACTAAAAACATTTTAAGTGCTTGTATCTTATTATCCATATACATATAATAAAGCTTCAATTTTCTCAGTTTTTTATTATCTTTTGTTTAGTATCTTTCTACATATTTTTAGCTGCCGCACCAGAATCATTTTTAATCCATAGTCCTAAATACCTCATTTTATCAGGTCCTCATAAATATGGATATTGCTGAACCACGTTATGTTTGGGTACATAATTTACTGCTATTGCCTTTGTTTTAGCTTCTTTAATTTTGTATCCCAAAAAGATATGAAACTGTCTCATAATGTTCCATGACTCTGTAATATCTCTTTCTGGTTTTGTCTTGTATAAGGTATCATCTGCAAATAAAGGCAGTTTCTCTTGACTACCATGCCAATTATATCCTTGAATTTCTGAGTCCTTTATTTTCTTTGCCAGTGGTTCTAAATATAATGCAAATAACAAAGGGGAAAGAGGACACCCCTGCCTGATTCCTTTGCTGAAGCGGAAGTTATCAGAGAGGACCCCACCCACTTTAATTTTCACCTCCGATCCCCCATATGTCCTAATCAACTTTATCATTTTTTCAGGAAATGCAAATGTTTTCATTGCTCTGCTCATAAAGTCCCAGCTTACTCTGTCAAATGCTTTCTCTGCATCAAGACCCATCAACATTGATGGTATTTTCTTACATTCTGCTTCCCTCTAGATCTTCAACATTCTGTTAATGTTGTCAAATGTTTGCCTCCCCTCCAGAAAACCATGTTGATCCATATCTATCAGTTTTGGCAGTACTTTTGCCATTCTTTTAGCCATTATAGACATGAACACTTTTTCCCTCCTAGATTCCAAACTTCCACAGAAATGCCATCTATACCTGGGGACTTTCCTGTTGATTAGTTATACATCACAATTTTTGTTTTATTTATTTATTTATTTTTTATGGATGACACAGTGGTGCAGCAATAGCATTATCGCCTTACAGCAAGATGTTCTCCGGTTCAATTCTCGGCTGGGGTGCCTTCTGTGCGAAGTCTGCATGTCCTCCCTGCATTCATGTGGGTTTCTTCCGGGTGCTCCAGTTTCCTCCCATGTTACAAAAACATGCATCTGGATCATTTCTCCCAGGGCCTCTGCTGAAAATTGGCTTTGTTCCAAGTTGGACTTTCCCAGTTAAATGTTAAAATAAAAGTAAAAAATAAAATTTCTAATACCTGTATAGGATCTCTTGTTACTTCAGTGTTATAGGCTCCCTAAGCTTGGCAACAGTCCTTTCTACTTCCTGTTGCTTGTGTTGTGCTAAAAGTTTTTCTGCTCAAGTGTTGTTATTAAAAAACAGTTGCTTAATAGCAACCTTTCTAAACTCATACATATTATTGAGATATTACCATACTTTTTGCTTGGCATTCTACACTTGATCTTTTTCTTGTTCTGTGAGATTCCCCCTAATCTTCAATACTTTAGCATTTGTCAGTCCCTCTAAATAAAAGTTTTTCGGCTTTTCCCAGTTATGGGTTGCCACAGTGGATCTCCAGTCCGCTTTTGATTGGCAGTGGATTATTACGGTGTTGAGTTGCCAGGCTGACGCCCAACCTTCAGAGAAGGCACACACTCATTCACGCAGTTATCTGCATGTCTTTTAACATTCTGTCGCTCATGGGGAGGACATGCAGACTCCACACAGAAGGCACTGCAGCCAAGAATCGAACCAGAGATCCTCTTGCTGTGAGGTGACGACGCTAACTGCTGCACCACCACGGCGGATTGTTGTCAGTCCCTCTAAATAATTATTTTTATTTCTTAGCCATAGCTCCCTTTCTTTTATTTCTACCCTATTTTTTAAACTGAGTCTTAATTTTATCCTGTTCCCTAGCTATATTTTCAGCAGAAGTTTTTATCCTGTCGATTAGCTCCTGAATAATCTCCACTACCCATTCCTTAAACTCCTCTCTTTTCAACAGATAGGTGGGAAAGCACCAATGTCTCATTTTTATTTCATTACCCTGTGTTTTTATTTTAGTTATTATTGGTGCATGATCTAAAATAGTTATTGTGGGTGTATCAAGTCCTTCAATTAAATGCACATGTTCCTGTGAAATGTAAATTCTGTCTAACCTAGCCCAGTTTTTATATCTTGGGGAATAGTATGTAAATCCACTCAGAATTCCTGTTACTGAATTCAGATCTTCCATCACATGTTTTCATAAATGTCTTCAAAAATCTACCCTCCTTTGTTATACTTTCCCTTCTGGGCCCCCAGACACATCTTCACTGTTGCAAATCAAATTCCAGTCCCTAACTATAAGTAATATTCCATGCTGAAAACTGATGATTTCTCTCAAAATTTTCTTAAGCTTCATTATAGCAGTTTTAGGTGGAATATAAATACATGCCAGTGTAATCCTCCTCCCTTGCCAGTAGCCCGTTAGCACTACAAATCTACGTTATCTTTTTTTATCCTCTTCTGCCACTGTTGGAGCATCTGTTGCAATTAATAAAAGTGCTCCTCTTTTCTTTTCTCAGGTATTCTGCTGAATAACCATCCTGAAAACATTTATTTATCAAATTCACATGTTCAGTGCTTTCCAAGTGTGTTGCCTGTAATATAGGTATTTGCACTTTCCATTTTTTTAATGTAGTTCACAACTTTTTTTTTTTGTATTTATCTGAGAGACCATTGGCATTTAAAGACATTACAGAAAGCATCATTGTATTAAAAACTTATTATTCTCACCTTTTATGTATAACACCTTTTTTTATTAAACATCTAGTTCCAGCTTTTGTGTTACATGCAAGCACTGTTTGGTAGGTTGAACTTTTATATAGCTATTTCTTGTCATATCCATTTGAAACTATGTCACATCTTACAAAATATTGTTTTATTGAAAGCCCTAAAAAATGACTCCCCTAAAACCTATTAATTTAAGACTAACACACAAAACTGTGTACATCTTCAAATATTGATGTTTTACCTGTCTAATAGAAAGAAATGTCCCAAACTGACATCCTCACTTAGATTTGAGTTAACATAAAATAAAGGTTATCCATGTTAAAAAACATGGTGCAGCCTGTGCGTCTGCTAAGTGCTAAATGGTTTTATCTTTATAGCTCTTGAACTGGGAAAACCCCTGAATGCTTTCTGAGAACATAATTTCCTAGCCATTTTCTCTTTTCTTTTTTCCCCCCAGCCAATCGCTCTCCACCAGACCATAACCAATTTCTCTTTATCAGATTGTCTCCATGGTGACATGAGAACCTGACAGTCAATTTCTCTTTATTATATTATTTTCATTGAAAAAATGAACAGCAGCAACTGTTTACAGTCCCCATAACACTTAAAAATAAATGAGAAAACTGTACTCTACAGCATGCAAAGAAAACCATACACCACAAAAATAGTACTATTAAGACATTTTGTTTCTTTACTTACATTCTGCATTCTCTTCCTGCTCCCCAAATAGTTTTTCAGAACATAATGACATGAAGTATGGCATTTGCTTTGGAGTCCCCCACAAGTCCAACAAATTTTGAAAAAGTCCAATATTTCCAGATTTTCTTGTTCTGTCATATTCACAAATATATTTATTGCATTGTAGTACCACATTAATTGTTTTAGTACTATTCATCTCCATCTCCCAAATATTGTCTCTGCTTTATTTCCAATGTACTCTCGATTCTTCTAGTCACCTCTCATGCTCCCTTCCTTCTCTCCAACATTTTCCTTTGAAACATTGGAAAAGGTTTCAGAGGTACAGTTTCTCTGTGTTCTTTATTACCAGATGAACAAGAAATAGAATCTCCTGTTTCACAGCTCACCTTTTGTTGGACAAACTTTTGTATTTCCTCCTTAGCATGTACTTCATCAAAAAATGATTTTGACCCTACAGGGAAGAATACCTTGAAGACAGCTGGGTACAGCAGTTTGAATTTCACACCTGCTTCTCGACATTCCCTGAATAGTGGAATAAATTGCTCCTCTTCTGCATGGTGTACAACAAGTAATCATTCTCCACAAACAATCTGCCGTCTCCACTTTTAGTACTTTGCCCTTCTGACACAGTTTTGTCAGAATCATCTCCTTCTGCTGGTAGGATTGCATATTTACTGTTAAAGTTCTAGGTTGCTTTCTTAAAGCCAGGTTTGGAGCATGCACACAATGTTCCCTTTCAGCTAACAGCCCCAGCTGTGGCATACTAGTCCAGTTGCTTATTTGTACTTTCATAAAATTAGTGCAGTCTGTTCCTTCCAGCTTCTCTGGTACATCTGAAAGTCTCAGGTTTTCCATACATGCCCTGTCCTCTAATTCTATTATTTTTTTAAACATCTTTTCCTGAGCAGTCTCATATTCAGCCAACCTTTTCTTCATTTCAACTTCTGATTTTTGCAGGTTTATTACCTCATCTGAATATCTGTTTAAATGTTTTTCCATTTTTTCAGCCTTTTGTTGTTTGTGCTGATATATTCCATCAGTGTTTTGTTTATTTTAACCAGGTCTGTGTGCAGTTGTCGTATATCTTCCTGTAGGTTACTAAATGTCATGTCTGGAGGTTGTATTGCTTTTTGCTGAACAGCTGCAGAATTTTCCTCAGTCAGTGTTTCTTCCTCACTTTTTGAAGCTGATTTTTTCCAGGTCCTCTGTATTTCTTTATTCCTGGCATCCAGGCAATGCACTTACTAGCCAGTTACTCAAATCTACCCATAAACAGAAAAGTTCACAAAAATCTGTTGACCTTCTCTGCTGAGTTTCTGTTTTCGCACTGGGAGAGCTAGAATTAAGCTGTCACTCAATGTGCTGTCTTGGAAGATCCGGCTATAGTCATAAATGATGTACCCACATGTGAATTGATTCAGTTTGATTCACTCATGAAAGGTTTAGAAGTATGAATTAGAAAGACTTTTGTTATGGCATTGAAGGATGTGTGAGAAAGGATGATACAAAAACTGAGAAACTGGAGGCTCTTGTTCATGGATATTGATAGTAAGATAAAAGCAGTGGAAATGTTTTTAGTCCCTTTATATTTATGTACAGGTCAGGCATATTTTTATCAGCCAGATAAGTTGTGGACAGTAAAAAATAAAGAGGTAAAATAATTTATCTGGGAAGAGAAGCGGGCAAGAGTCAAGTGAGATACATTGATCCTTCCAGCAGAACAAGCTGGTTTAGGATTACGTGATTTGAAGGGATGTTTTAGAGCTACACTTTTAAGCCTCATATATATAATACAAGCAGAAGGTTATAATCATACCTCTCAACTGTACAGATTTTCACAGAATGTCCAGATTTTTGCCTCCTATTTTTGGTGTGTTCCTCCTAAAATCTGTACTTTTCTGGAAAATAGCTGAGGATTGAAGTCATTAAATAATGAGAAACATTTAAGTTTAAGATTTCACATCCTTCAGAAAATTCATGCTAATGCAAAACCTATTATTCTATCAACTTTCTAAGTTTGTAAGAGCAATATTTAAAATCTGTCCCCCCATCATTTTAGACTTTATCCAGACTTTTTGCTCTAAGAGGTTGAGAGGTATGGTTATAATTCAGAGTGGAAAGATGATGAAGCAGGGGAGGATGTTCAAGAAATTAAAAAAAATGTGCATTTAATTGAAAGCTTCAATACACATCACATAACCATTTCAGATCATGCATCAATAATTGCAATGATAAAAATGCAGGGTAATGAAGTCAAATCAAGGCACTGCTATCTGTTGAAAAGAGAGGAATATAAAGAATGGGTAGAGGCAATTATGCAAGAGTTATTAGGGCAGATAGAATTTCTTGTGAATTTATAGCTAGTGAGTGGTATGAAATGAAAGTGGAGTTTAATAATAAGGTAGACATAAAAGAAAAAGAAATATGGTTAAGAAGTAACAAGAATTATTTAGAGGGGTTGTCAAAGGTTAAATATTGCATAATAATGAAGATCTCACAGAACAAGAGGCACAAATGCATTGTGCTAAAGAGAAAATAAGGTAGTATCTGGATAACATGCATGAGTTTAGAAAGATTGCTTTTAGGCAACTGTTTTTTGATAACTCAAAAAAATCAAAACCTTTTAGCACAACTTTTTAGGCAGTAGGAAAGGTTGTTGCTAAATGTAGGGAATGTATAGCGAGAAAAATAATCAGAAATTCTATAGTGGTATTTTGAAAATTTTATGAAAACTTGTGTAACACAGAGTAATACAGAAATCAAGAAGAAGCACAAATGGAATATTTATGGAGGATTTAAGTATGCAAAAGATAAAGCCAGATGAGGCTCAACAACTAAGAGCTAAGATAGGAAGAAATGAGATAAAAATGGTGATGTATAATAAAGCTGCAGGAATTTATCCAGGAAGAGATGGTATTGCTGTGGATGTTTGGAAGCTAATAAGGAAATAAATATGAAGATCTTGGAAGGTTTTGTTTAACAGTATTTTAAATGGAAGGGAAGCACCAACAACCTGGAAGAAAGCTGTGGTGGCAGTAATATCTAGACAGTAAAGACTGTCAGACCCAGCTTTATATAGGCCCATTTAAGTTTTCAGTCATGATTATAAAGTGTTTGTGTATAATAGCTAAAAGAATGGCAAAGGTGTTGCCAAAATTGATAGATATGGATCAATATGGTTTTGTGGATGGGAGGCAAACATTTGACAACATTTATAGAACAATGGTGATCCAGAGGGAAACATAATATAAGAAAATACTGCTGTTGGTGGGTCTTCATGCAGAGAAAGTGTTCAACTGAGTGAGCTGGGATTTTGAGTAGGGCAATGGAAGCATGTTCATTCCCTGATACAGTAATAAGGTTAATTAGGAGAATATATGAGGAATCAGAGGCAAAAATTAATGTGCGCGTTCCTCTTTGATAAGTTGTGTCTGAACAGAGGAGTCAGGCAGGGGTGTCCTTTTCCCCCTTTGTTATAGAGCCATTGTTAAAGAAAATAAGGGACTCAGGAATTCAAGGGTATAATATGTATGGTAATCTAGAAAAGTTGGCTTTATGATGGAGGTGAACAGGAAGAAGACCAGCAACTCTGAAGTTAGTGAATAAATAGAAGGCTGTAAAGCATCATATCACATTTTTGAAAAATGGTTTTACAAGAAAAAGTGGCTGAAAAATACTGGAGTTTTGTTGACTTTGTTAAGCATATGGGTGAACTGTGAAGTTTGCACCCCACTTTATATCATTAGTCTTTAGAAGGACACTAAAGGGGAAAACTAAGTGCAAGTAAAACAATTTTGTCCATATTAGTATTTGTATGAAACATTTAATGATATAAACTGCATGCTGTATACAATAAAATGGTTTTGTGTAGTCTACTCAGGAGTATTTTAAATGTATGGAGTGTCTTTTCAGTGACTGTTGTATGTGTTAAAAATATTAAGTAAACAAGTACTTTTAGTTATAAGAAATATAGGTGTTACAGTGTAATGAGAAAAAAGTCTAGACAAAAGCAAGTTTAATGTTCATATGCTGGGATCTTGGGTGGGGTGGGGTGTAAAATTGCACCAGTTATATGCAGAATTAGGATGTTTTATGTTTTTATTTAAAAAGGGTGAATGAATGTCTAGATTACTTTCTTTGGTTTAAACTGCAAACAGGTGTTTTTATAAGAATACAGGCTTTAAAAATAAGACAAAATGATGAAAGCCATGAAAATGTTAAGCTTCTTACAACTGCAAAGATATTAGATATTTTATTTTCCAGTGGCAAATGTGCAGTGGAATCAAGCTGTCTGCAGCTGAGCAGCTATGCATTCTTGTCAGAGTGAAATCTACAAAGACTCATTGCTGAATACATTTCCATGGGACAAGAAGCCTGCATGTAATCTTCAGAGTTCTGAGTTTTCTTTGCTGAGGGAAATGCAAAATTTAATGGTACAGTGGCAAGCAATTCACTAAAAAATTAAGTTTGAAATTATAGAAAGTGAATAAGAGGTAACCTCCCTAGTAGCCTTAATACTTGAATGCAGTTAATAGAACAGTGTACAATTTAGTTTTATTTAAAGATGGGCAGTTCACTTTTTCTTGGGGCTAAAAGTTAATGTTTTCTGAAATCATACGAGCTGATGTTCTTCGTGTTTCTCTGTTGCAGTCATCACATTTGGGTTATCTGCTTGCAGTAGCCCTCAATCGGCCTGATTATCAAAGTCTTGGGTCCTGCGTTGTTTGCTGTCTCATCTTCTGTGACATCAAGTAGTCAGGAGTATAATGCATGCAGCCGATGCCATTACCCCATTCTTTCTTGCCGTGCGGTGCCCGAAGCAGAAGCAGTTCACAAGTGCCGGTTGACCGACTCCTGAAATTTTCGTTTTCGAGTTTCAGAAGCGAAGTCTTAAACTAAAGCTAAGTACCCCGTTGGGGAAACTTTTTCTTGCGCTAAACCTATGTCAGTAAAAGTCAATAATTGTATTTCTTGTGGAAAGCAAATACCTCATAAAGATTTTCATTCGTACTGTATTCCTTGCCTAGGCCCTGACCACGGCATACCTTGCTGTCAGTTTTGTGCCTTATTTAAACTATAAACTATTCATCATCTGTATATTTTCGCTTCTAAATATTTTGGTACTCAGTTCAATTATCCAGATATGTCTTCGGTAAGCCACCCGACTACCGACATTCCGAAAAAACACAAAGATAAAGACAGAGACAGCCCGCCTAGGTCCAAAGCTGCTGACGACGCTTCTCCTAAGCTAGTTGCCAGTTCGCCAGTACTCAGTGAGGCACTTTCGCAGCCCCTGATACCCGCTACTTCAGATTCGCAGGCCTCTACTCAGACCCATTCACGCCCGGTATGCCCCAAGATACTTCAACTGTGGAACCTGCGGATGTCTCTACCTTGGGTGTATTCAGGCCTACTGACTTGCATATTAAACCAATGCCATTTTCTTCTTCAAGGCCTAAAACTCAAACCATGCCTAGGAAACCGACGACCAGACCGCATGGTCAGGCCTCAATGCCTAAAAAACAAATGATAAGAATGGCTGAAGATCTTATTACTTTAATCAGGGGAAGCCAACCTTCCCCCTCTAAGAGACCTAGGAATGAATTTGCCTATGATACTTCTGACCAGGATTCTGAAATTTCTGTCTCCTCTGACGACCAGGATTTACCCTTATCCACCTATGAGGATTCTGATGCAGAGGACTCTATTTCCTCTGCTTCTCCCCCAGAGGATTTTTCTTTTGGTGAAGCCTTGCATACTCTTATGGAGCATTTTCACTTTGAAAGCCAGGATTACTCTGATTCTAAAAATAGGCTTAGAAAGTTCTTACTCCTGCCCCAACACAGGCCTTTCACTATCCCTCCTGTACAGGACATTGTTGATGCCTTTTCGGAATCTAGCTTGGCCCCTGACTCTTTACCTCCTGCTCCCAGAAAACCTGATAGATATTACAGGGTTCCTGATTCTCACAAGTGTCTTTTTAAAAATCCTGCTGTGGATCCTGAGACCATTTCACAGGGACCCAAGGGCATTAAGGCTACTACTGCCAAAAATCCTACCCCCTTTGATAGCAATTCCAGGGCCCTGGATAGATGGGGTAAGAAGGTATGCACCTCTGCAACCTTGGCCATCAGGGTCTTAAATTGCCAGTTAGATATGTTAAAGTATCAGCAGCATACTGTTGGATTGCTTAAACAGAAAATGATGCTGATTCCTGATTGTGCAGAAAATAAGGATTTACAGGATTTAATGCATTCTGCTGAACAGGTTGGAAAACATACTTTGCAGTGTGGTTTTGATTCACTAGAGGCATCTTGCAGGGCTGCTGTCACCAGGTCTGTAATTAGAAGGCATGATTGGCTTAAGGAGCAGTCTTTGCCAGATCATGTTAAAACTAAATTGCTGGATACTCCCTTAAATCAGGACCACCTGTTTGGCAACAAAGCAGAAGAAGTTCTTAAAAAGATGGAGGAAAAAGCTAAATCTATGCAAACTGTTAAAGATTTCTTACAATTGCAGCCTCCAAGATTTAGTAGGCATTGACCCTCAAAAAATGTGTCCTTTTCTGCCTCTTCCAGGCCTTCTCAGTTCAAACCCAGAACCAGCAGAACAACCAGGCTTCAGTCCCAGGGTACGTACAGGACTAAGCAGTAGGGTGCTCCCACTTCCAAATCAGGGAGTAGTAATACTCCCCCTATGGCAAGCTGTCTCAGTGACTTAACTTTAAAACTTCCAAGCACTTCTCAACTGACTGCTCCTTTAGGGGGAAAGATTGCTCTGCAAGCAAAAAACTGGGAACTCATTACCCAGTACAAATGGGTTTTAAACATAGTTTCCCCAAGGATACAGATTTCACTTCCACACATTACCAACCCCAAACAGTTGGCCAGATCTACCCCCAAATCAGTGAGCAGAGACTCAAAAGCAAGTACTCTCTCTTAAGATTAGAGGCTATTCAGACTGTACCAGAAGGGGAAAAGGGACAAGGTTTCTACTCAAGACTTTTCTTGGTACTCAGAAAAGACAACTCATGGTGCCCTATCCTGGACCTTTCTATCCTAAACACATTTTTGGTGATTCCATAATTCAAGATGCTAACTCTTCATCAGTTGCTTCCCATGATAGGCAGAGATGCCTGGTTGGCAACACTGGATTTAAAAGAAGCATACCTGCACATCCCAATCAGGGAATTTTGCAGAAGGTACTTACACTTAAAAGCAGGCTGCATGCACTGTCAGTTCTCTGTACTGCCATTTGACTTATCTACTGTGTCCAGGGTATTCACAAAGTGCCTAGCTCCAGTCATTGCATTTTGCAGGCAAAGAAATATTCAGATATACCCATACTTGCACGATTGTCTAATTCAGGCAGAAAGTCAGGACATACTATTGAATCATCTGGCATTTGTACAAAAGGTGCTAACTTGTCTGGGGTACACCATAAACGAAAATAAATCACAGCTGGTGCCCCGTCAACAAATTATATTCCTGGGAGCAAGCTTGAACACAACTTCCCATTCGGCTTTCCTCACACCAGAGAAACAAATTAATTTGACAACTTGCTTCAAACTAGTTGCTATCTGCAAGGCAAATACTGCAAGCCTTGGGGTTCATGGCCTCATGCATTCTACTAATTCCATATGCAAGACTGCATATGAGGAAACTACATGGTATTTAAAAAGCCTATGACGTCAGCATTCTCAGGATCTAGAAGCAATGATTCCTATCATACCTTGCCTACGGTTGGAATTCCTTTGGTGGGCAGAGGTCTGCCACCAAAACAAAACAAGGGACTTCCATTCACTCTACCCCCTGCCGCCCAAACCCTAACAACAAATGCATCAGACTATGCATGGGGGGCTCACCTGGCAGGGAAGTGCATTCAGGGTAAATGGAACCCAAGTCAAATGCACCTGCATATCAATCAAAAAGAAATGTTAGCTGTACAGAATACTCTGACAGCCTTCAAGGACCACATTCTTCCAGGACAATTAATGGTAAAGATGGACAGCACTACTGTTATGTGGTACATAAGCAAGCAGGGGGGTACCCATTCCTACCCCCTCTGCAGACTAGCCATGGCTCTGTGGAACACAGCCTTGAGCTACCAAGTGCATCTACAGGCTCAATTCCTGCCAGGAAAACTAAATACACTGGCAGACAAAATAAGCAGAAATCTAATGGACCCACACGAGTGGAAACTGGAACCAAAGACTTTCAACATGTTGATAAATGGGGGAGCCCAGATATAGACCTGTTTGCCTCCCCTCAGAACTACCAATTGGACAAATTCCGCAGAAGGACTCCACACACACAAGCTTGGAAAGTGGATGCTATGTCCTTCAGCTGGAAAAATCAGTTTATGCCTTTTCCCCTCTGCCTCTCCTCTCCAAAGTACTACTAAAGATCAAACGGGACAAACCAAGGATGATACTGATTGCACCAGACTGGCCATGCTAGCACTGGTACCCCCTCTTGCGCAGTGTGTCATAGCTAACCCCATGGCACCTGCCTCAGATCCCTACCCTGCTGTCACAGCAGGGGAGCCAGATTGTGCACCCCCAGCTTCAAACCCTGGACCTGGCAGCCAGGCTAATTACCTAAGGTCCCCATTACCATCCCTCAGTAAACAAGTGTTGGATTTCATTTTGGAGGCAAGGAGGCCTAGTACTAGAAAATCGTATGCTGAAAAATGGAAAAGATTCTGTGCCTGGAACCAAACTCAAGGGATGGTCACAGCAGCACCCAATTTACCTCAGATTCTTCAATTGTTAACTGAGATGCTTCGCAAGGGCCTTTCCTTTTCCTCCATCAAAATTCACACCTCAGCCATTTCAGCTCATTACAACACAGAACCACCACTCTTTTCTCACCCACTGCTCAAGCAGTTTCTCAGAGGGGACAAAAACTTAAGACCACACAGAAGTGCCCCAACTCTAGCCTGGGACCTAAACTTTGTACTGGAAAAACTGCAAGTGCAGAGTTAAAATTCCTTTCTTGGAAAACAGCTTTTTTTTTAGCAATCACTTCAGCAAGACAGGTATCTGAATTACAGGCCCTTATGGCAATGATGCCTTTCATCATCTTTCATGCGGACAAGGTGTCCCTCAGGACCAATCCCTCCTTCATGCCCAAGGTGGTATTCAGTGTGGCTCTTAATCAATCCATTCACTTGCCAACCTTCTTTTCTAATCCACAGAATAAAGGGTAACGGATACTACACTCCTTAGATGTGCACAGACAACTTAGATTTTACTTGGACAGGACTAAACCTCAAAGGAAATCTGAGTAACTGCTGGTGGCATTTGCTGCAGGGGCTGAGGGGAAGGCTATTTCAAAGCAAACCATTTCTAAATGGATAGGCCATTGCATTAATTTCTGCTGTAAGCACCATTGAAAACCTATCCCACAGGGGATTAGACCCCATTCAACCAGGGCTTGCCATCTACCTCTACAGCCTTTCTCAGGGGTATCCCTACCAGAGACATCCTAGAAGCTGCTACCTGGAGTTCTGTACATACCTTCACAAGGCATTACCATTTGCCATTTTTCTCTAATTCCAGAGCTGGCTTTGCCACTGCAGTCTTGCAGGGCCATACAGCTGGTCCTAATGCTATCTAAATTCCTCCTCCTATCCTTAGCTTTGGGAATCTACCCAAATGTGATGACTGCAACAGTGAAACACGAGGAACATAGAACAGTTGTGTACACTTTCCATAAATGTAGATGTTTGAGTGTATTCACTGTTGCAGTCCTGGTTACCCTCCTTCCAGCCCTCTGACTTCTTTTGGCTATACCTCTATGCTCCTTTACTATGCTTAAAAGCTTTTTGGTGTATTTGCTTTTTTGTTGGAGGTATAACCTTGTTGTTGTGTCTTTCGGCTTATCCCAGTTAGGGGTCGCCACAGCGGAACTCCGGTCCGCTAATGTTTGGTAGTGGATTTTTACGTGCTGAGTTACCAGCCCTGATGCACAACCTTCAACGAAGGCACGCATGCCTCCACACAGAAAGACGCTCCTAGCTGAGAATCGAAAGCGACAACGTCTTGCTGTGAGGCGACGACGCTACCATAGCACCACTATATATATATATATATATATATATATATATATATATATATATATATATATATATATGCATGTATGTATTTAATTGCTTCCCATTAGGGGGGCACCTGACATCTGGGGCAAGAAAAACTGATGTAATGGCGTCGGCCACATGCTTTATACCCCTGACTACCTGATCTCATGGAAGATGAGACAACTGACGCAGGCCCCAAGACTTTGATAATCAGGCCAACTGAGGGCCACTGCAAGCAGATAACCCCAATGTGATGACTGCAACAGTGAATATACTTGAACATCTACATTTATGGTAAGTGTACACAACTGTACTTTTTTCATATCTGGGTGGGAAGAGAGATAAGAACAGACAGCAGTCATAACTGGAGAACAGGCTGTAGTATGCACTTTAGCATGGGTAGCCTTAATTTTTGGTTAGGTAATGCCACTAGGTGCAGCCATCAATTTGGGACAGTTCCCTTTTAGAGGGTTAAACTTCATGTTTTGAAGAAGTACATAGATTTGTATGTTTGTTCTAAGTTAGTAGAGGATGGGGTGTTATGCATTTTTTTGTTTGAGGGTTTCCTTAAAACAAAAAGTATTGAAAATGTAATGTAATGGAGATGAGAAGAAACAACTGTACAAAAGACCAGCCTGCCAAACTTTAGGGCATGCATGTAAAACAAAAGCTGGAAGTACCCAAAAAACTGTCATGTAAAATAAGTGGGCAAAATAGCTTTTTATCATGATGGCTATGCTGTCCATATTATCCTGGAATGTGAATGGTCTTACACATATAGATAAAAAGTAGAGAGTATTGTATTATATTAAAAAATGCAGAGCTCAAACCACAATGCTGCAAAAAAGAGAAATGAGTAAGCAGAAACAGACTGCAAAACCAAACAATAAACTGGAAGAAACGGTCGTATCAGCAAACAGAAATGGATGTCCAAAAACGTTTATTCACCAAAATTCACAAGCGCTTTCACCCTAACTCAATTGTAGGGCTTTTTCAAGTGTAAAACCAAAACAACTAGTTGGCCACCTTTAAATATCTCCTTTCAAAAAAAGGCACCAAAAAGAAACCATTTTCACTTAATGTAAAGTGAAAGCACACACATTAAGGTTCAAAACCTTTCATTTTGTTAAAAGTTAATACAGTCCTATCACAATACCACCAATGATGAACATAGTAAATAAGGTTCTACAAGTAAAGGTTTCACAATTTTTAAAAACAACAAATTGACATAAAAACACCACCTGTAATCTTATAACTAAAATATAAGTTGTTCAAAAACCCAAATGTGGTAAATGTATGGTACAATCAACTTGCCTTTTTTATTAAATAAGGCTTAATAGAAATATAATCATTTAATCTTGGGGGGTGGGTGGCATTCATTCTTAGTTGCCAATAGGTCTCCCTACAACATAGCCAATTCTCCCAATCTCCCCCCTTGGTGTCTATTGACACATGTTCAGGAATTCCAAAATGAAAGCCTGTGTGTTTAGGCTCTGGTAATAAGTGCTTACTTAATGCATTATTTACATCTCCTTTTCTAATATTGTATAAATGCTCATATATATGTTTTAAACAACAAATCCTGCCAAAATCTGGGTAAACACTCAAGCCTCACACAAAAAAAAAAGGTATAACGAGAAGTCCACAAAGCGAGAACGAAGCAGAGTATCAACTTATACAAACTGTTTATTAAAATAGAAACACACAGCAGGTCGGATAAGCGCTTTCACTCAAATTAAGAGCTTCATCAGATCACCAGATGACATCATCAGTGTCACTAGATAATATAACATTCCTAGCTGCAACAGATACATTCTTAAAGGTATTACTTAATATGGCTCTATTCCTATATGGAGCAGACCTAACTCCTTTATCTTTCTGTGAAATATTGATTGAACCATCATGTTCACCTCTGACAACACTACCAGTTGCTCGCTTATTAACATCAGCGTCTGTGTTATCATATAAAACATTATCTTTAATAGATGTAACAGTAGTTTGTCCATGTCTAGGCCAAACAAATACGTGGCCTAATTTAAAGTCCTTGAGGTCTCTAGAAATCTTATTTTTCTTTTGTTGGAGCAGCTTACGCTCCAAAGCTGAGACTCCATCAAGGAGACTTTCAAAGAGGGGTTGAACCACAGAATTCGAAAATGTATCAAAGATAAATTGTTCTTGTTTCTTAATGCTCTCCGTGAGAGCCGTCTCTTCAGGGCTAAAGAAGTCAATAAGCAGCTTCAAATATTGCCTGTTTACCTCTAAATTAATATGCTGCCATTTAGCTAGCAGCTCCGGGTACTGTTCGCCCTGGTTGGGCATGTTGAATACTCATAGTCCTCTGGGTATGATGTTTTTATCCAGGCAATGCTGAAAGTGCAGTCGCTGTGTCTGCAAATGTTTAAGCTGAGAGAAATCTTTCTCTAAAGTGTCTAGGGAATGTTGCAATCTTTCCAGATCAGCTGTCGCGTTGTTATCGTCACTAGTATGCTCCGTCTCTTCTAATTGCCAAGAGTTCACTGTAGAACAAATAAGGTACTGTTCAAATCTTTTACGTAACAGTCCTGTTGAGCCCAGGTCTACACCTCAGGGCTCATAGTCAAGCTCAATGTCAACAGAAGCTTGCATGACTCCGCTCCCAGATGTAGCACGTAAAATAAAGTAAAAATGATGTAAACAACGAATCCTGCCAAAATCTGGGTAAACGCTCAAGCCTCACACAAAAAATAAAGGTATAACGAGAAGTCCACAAAGTGAGAGCGAAGCAGAGTATCAACTTATACAAACTGTTTATTAAAATAGAAACACACTGCAGGTCGGATAAGCGCTTTCACTCAAATTAAGAGCTTCATCAGATCTGATGAAGCTCTTAATTTGAGTGAAAGCGCTTATCCGACCTGCAGTGTGTTTCTATTTTAATAAACAGTTTGTATAAGTTGATACTCTGCTTCGCTCTCGCTTTGTGGACTTCTCGTTATATCATATATATGTTTGTTTAATGCCCTCTCTGATTTCCCTACATAAAAACTTGGACAATCTCTACATAAAGCCAAATGTACAGTACCTTTAGTGTAACAGTTACCCTTCTTGAAATAAATCTTATTATTACCATAGTTTTTTAGGGCAATGGGTACTTCGTCTAAAATATATTTACAGTATCTGCACCTACCACACCTACTAGTCCCCTTATATGGGGGAGTTAAATCCCTATAATTATTACTTTCAAAAACTTTCTTCAAATTTGTTCCGGTTTTAAAAAAAAAAAATTGGTTCACCACCCACTTTGTGCACTATGTCCTTATTATATTTTAACATCTCCAATTCCTCTGAACTAAAACCTTAACTTCCCTGGTTATATTACTGTGTTGTAAAACAAAAGCCCTTTTAAAGGCTTGTTCACCAACCACTGTATCACCTATTGTAATTTCCAATGTTTTCCCCAAAATAGGGGGATATTTTGTAGCATGTCCTTTTACAATTTCTTTTGACACTTGCTGTATTAACCAAATAGGGTAGCCCCTTGACCTAAATAAATCTGAAATAAATTTTATTTCTTCCAAAAAATCACTCCACTCTGAGGGCATTCTGGCCGCTCTGACCATTTGTCCCTTTACAATACTCCTTTTTTTGTTTCCAAGGGTGGTCACTTGTGTAGGTAAGATAGGAATTACTAAAGGTGTTCTTTCTGTGAATTCTGGACTTTAGTCCCCCTTTGATTTTATCTAATCTCGCATCCAGGTAGTCGATCCCACACGTATCAAATTCAAATGTAAATCTTAGAAAGTCAGTAGTGGAGTTCAAAAACTCAAGAAAGTCTAAAATAGTTTACACAGATCCTTCACAAATGATAAACAAGTCATCCAGGAAACGGTATAACTTAATGTTTTTCCAAAATTTAGAAGGAAACCCATACTGCAATTCCCATTGTAAGAGAACTAGGTTAGCATAAATGGGGGCACATGCTGCCCCCATAGCTACCCCTCTAACCTGTTTGAAGATTTCTCCCTCAAATTACACAAAGTTGTTTTCTAAAACCATCCTCATTAGTTCAACCAAAAGGTCACTGTCAAAGCTCAAAGTAGACTTTTTATCTTTCAGTAATAACCAAAAATAGTCTAAACCTTCATCCATCGGAATGCAGTTAAACAAGTCAACTACATCAATGGTTCGGAAGTATACTTCACCTTCATACGATTGCAAGGTTAAACTACGTAAGAAGTCCCACGAGTCCTTTAACATGTGCTCATGCTCATTAGGAATGTGCTTGAGTATATGGTCTAAAAAAGATGCAGTAGCATATGTCTTAGACCCTTTTCCCGAAACAATTGGCCTATATGGTGGAACAATAGTGCTTTTATGAATCTTAGGGATTTCAAAGAAGGTGGCTAGTCTAGGTTTTTTTATAGGCAACATAACACCAGTCTTCTCATCTATCCTATTGTCAATAACAAATTCTTCAATAGCCAGGTCTATTTTTCTATATGAAATGTTAATCTCATTCATAGAAATAGGACTGTAAACATTAATATCACCCAAAATATTCAAAATTTTACTCGAATAATCAAAAGTGTTGACTAAAACCATGCCACCCTCCTTGTTAGGTTTCATAATTCGAATCCCCCTATCAGCTATTAAATCATCCAAAATGTGTTTCTCCCTCGTAGTTAAATCTGTTTTAAAATATTTTTTCTTTGTGTTTTTGTCAACGCTCAAAGCGTATAAATCTGATGCACATACTTCCTCGAATACCTGCAAAGAAAATGCTAGCCTTTTTAAAACTAGCCTTTTCAAAACTAGTTAAATCGTGTCCTTCTGCTTGGTCAAACATTAATGCAAAATTTAGTTTCCTAGTGAATAGTTTTATTTCAATAAGGGTGTCACATATGCCAAATTTTACTGTTGGAACAAATTTAAAACCTTTCTCAAATAGGTGAAAATGTTCTTCATTGATGTCTATACCACTCAGAATAAAAATCTTAAAACCATTGCAGGAATGAGTCACCTTGTCAGGGTCAACTACTATTTTTCCATTTATTTTCCTATCAAAGTTGGCCCCTACACTTTCCTTTTTTTTTGTTTTCATCTGATTCCTTCCTTTTCCTTTCCCCCCTGAAAAATCCTGTTCATTCATCTCTCCCCCCCTCCCTCCATGAAATCAATGGACACAACCATGTCCTTACCTGCATCAAAGGTGGTGGAGTTAGGTGTAGGCGGATGGTGGTTCAAAACATCTACAATAATTTCTGTTTATAGACGTTTTTTCTACATTTCTAGGTTCTGTCACTTCCTCAGTCACTAGAGGGTCAGCTAGTTTATATAAAGTGTTTCTAATAATTTTTCCTGTGAACACATACGCCCTACTGTCACTGTATTGTTTAAGGTCCGTCATTAGTTTTCTTTTCCTTCTTGCATATATTTCTTCACATTTCCTTTCTATATGTCAAAAACTGTTTTCATAACTTTCTTTGTTGAATTCAAACATCAAATCACTCCTAATAACATCATCCCATTTCTCAGCATCTTTTAACAAAGCTTCCACTTTCAGTTTGGAAAATTTTACCATCCCTTTAAAATTTTAAAACCACATTCATCAAAAATGTTATTAAATTCATTAAGCATAGCTGTGTCATACATAAAACCTTCAGGATATTTACAAACACGTAACCCTTGTGGAACAACTTTTTTTGTTAAACATTCTTCAAAATATGCAATGTCTAAATTCACACATTTAATCTTGTACATTTTATTCTCTAAATCTCTAATACTGTCCTTCAACGAGGACATATATTCCTGGGACGACCTGCCCCACCAACCTTGTTGAAGAAATAACAAGAATGTGCTTGCATGACATTGTATTTCTAAATAATTAGCTTAACAAAATGTGCTTGCATGACATATTGTAAAACAAAAAATATTGCTGTTTTTCCTTCATAGTAACAGAGGTTTAGTAATCATAATAGTGTGACATAGTTTTAGAATAGCATGTGATACATTGGCTTAACAGAATGTGCTTGTGTGGAACAAAAAATATAGTAATATTTCTGAATGTTTTGTAACAAATGGCATTGACACTAGAGGCTTGTTGAGATATCCTAAACAGCTGAATGTACACAGATATTCAAACTAAAGGGAAATGGCTAACGCAACAAAAAGTTAAAACTATCCTGTCAATGAAAGAACATTTTGGCTTGCTGAAGGAACTGGTTATCTCTGGACCAAGACAATACAGGAAACGAATGTTTTCATCAAGGACAAAGTTTTTGAAACTATCAGAAAGACTTTTGAGGTGGACATTTTGTTGCTGTAATCCGAGTCAGCTGAGGAAGGGCAGTGTATCCTGACAGTATTATATCTGTATTAAAAAAGAAATGTTATAATCTCACAGTAATACTTGGTTGGCTGGTTTCAATAAATCTGTCATTATATGAATATACAGTTGTACAGTCTGTCTGTGCATGCTGCTAATTCAATTTAACACGTCATTCTGCAGCTTTGCTGTTATTTATCCCACACCTTGAAGGAGTATCACTACTGGAGAAAATGCAGTGGCTTCTTCTTAGGTAGTGAGTCACCTTAGATGTAAGAACTGTAAATGTACTGCCCTCCACAAGAGACCAGGTTATTTAAACAATCTCATTTACACTTGTGATTTGGACTGTGCTGTCTGCATAGAAAATGAGGCTAACTGTTCTTGGGATAAGACTGAAATTGTAAGTGTACATGTACTTGCTGCTTCCTCAAACACTTTTTAAGCTAATCTCCCTTGTTACGTGAAGTTGGACAAATCAGTAGAACCTCAGAAAAGCCTCAAGAACATGTCTACTTTAGGAAGGTTTTGCAACTGATTTGATTTGTTTTTTGCCTGGGCAGGTCTGAATTGTTTTTTTTACTGATTATTTTTATTTATTATCAACACTAAATAGTGGCCTTACTGCTTATTTTAAGTTGTTTTATGATGTACAATGAGCTGATTATTTACAGCATTCTTTACTTTATAAGAGGCCACCACTCATCTGCTTGCAGCTCTATGAAGTGCAGCGTTTAACTGTCTTTTTCGTGCATGCATATGTTGCTTTCTGAGAATGTTGGATATACTTTCAGAAGGTAACTTTCAGGTGTATACATAAATATAAGCTTTGTAATTCAACTAATTGTTATTCATGAGAATAAACTTAACTGTATAAAATGTGCCAAAAGTGCACTTTGTTATAGTGTCTCGTACTTGGTAGTCAGTTTTCCATTACTTATTCTTGGGCCTTCCTGCCATGAAGAAGCCCACAACTGGCCTGTTTTTTTTTTTTTTTTTTTTTAAGAGTAGTTACATCATCCCTAGCCAACAAATGTCTGAAGACCGATGTCTGGACGTCATGGTAAGGGTGTCCATCGGCACCATGTTCAGTTCTTACTAACCATGCAGTCCAATGCACTTCGTGTTTCCAGTATACTTTCAGTCCATTGAGCAGCCTGTTTTTTCAGAGAACCACCTCCTTCCAGTCCGATAAGTACTCAGCTGGGGAAATTTCTCTACTAATTTATTGTTCAAAAAATTCAGCAATTGCTTGAAGTTTGGGAAGCAAATCCCACATAAAAATTTTCACTCGTTTTGTCTGTTCTGCATGAGACCTCAACAAAACATCTCTAACTTTTCTAACTGTGTGAAATTCTTTGCAGAACCTCTTAAAACATAGGGGCTAAGACACCAGTTACACATATGGAGTCCTCCTTTTTGGCTTCCTCAGTGGAGTCAGAAATGACTGTTACCACAGGGCCTCTGCAGCCTCTGGCATCAGTTAACATTTACCCAAAGAAAAAACAAAAAACCCAAGGACCCTAATGTCACTGAAAAAGCTCCTATTGTAGGTCTTAAGTTGACTGATGACCCAGGTGAGGAGCCTTTGCCAGCCCCATGGTCCTGCATCCCCCAGGCCTGAATCCTCTATCACAACCCCTCGGGAGGTTGCCATGGTTTCTGGCTACCTGTGAATGTTACGACAGCATGCACACCAGTCATGTCTGAGGTCTCTCTGCAGGTCTCAGCCTCTGGCATCCATGCCATGGGTTTTGAGGGAGACTCCCTGTTTTCCTCTACTAACAAAGCTACAATTGAAGTCATGGGACCACATCCTGTGGTCACCCCCTCAAAACGGACTCCCAAACTGAAGTAAACCATTTCCTTTGCCAATGCCTCCAACTACTGCTTCTCTGACCAAAGCCCATAACCCCCTTAAAATAGCACAAGTGTTTATGGCGTCATGAAATTTAGAGAGCCCTCTCATTCTTCCTTGTCTGAGGCCTCCCCACCTAAAACGAGCAGGGAAATAGCTTTTAAGGAAGAGAAAGATTCCTGTAGCTCTGAGGATGAGAAGGAATTATCTTACTCTAGCCACTTGTCACTTCAACCTTACTCAGAATCAGATGACACCCTCTCCTCTGCCCCCCCCCCCCACCCAAGGACCTTTCCTTCAGGAGTACATAGGAGGAGGAAGGATGCTTTTAGTTGGAAATATAAGTAGTTCTCTCATGCCCAGATGCACTATAGAGAATTGCAAAGCTTACTTTCACTCTGACCACTGGTTATTCCTCCTGTTCACATTGTATTGGATGATGTCTTGGAAGACATTGCTTTACACCCTGATTTTCTACCCTCTGCTCCTAGGAAGCCAGACAAGTTTTACAGAGTGCTTGAATCTCACACACAATTCTCAAAAACTCTAAATCTGATCCTTTTATAGTCTTCATGGAATCCACAAAAGGTGTACCTATGGAGCAAACAAGACATCCCCTGCCTAATGACATGGAAAGTAGATTATTAGCCAGATTTGGGAAGAAAGCTTCTACCTCTGTCACCCTGGCAGTGAGAGCTTTGAATTGTCATTCCATATGCTAATGTATCATGAATCTCTTCAAGACAAAATGCTATGTAAGATGGACTCTTATTGCGTATAGATTATCTAAGGAAATACAGGAGATAGCCAGAGAAGCTATACAAGTCTCTATACACTCCCTAAAATGTGGTTTTGATGCCCTTAGATGCTTCTTGCAGAGCAACTGCTACAGGTTCTGTCATCTACACATGCATGCATGGCTCAGGATCCTTCCCCTGTTAGATCAGGTAAAGGCTGAACTACTGGGTTCTCCATTAGACAAATAATTTCTTTTTGGTCTTCCAGCTGAAAACGTATGAGAAACTGGGTGAAAAGGAAAAGCAAATTAAAACTGTGAAAGCATTTTACTGATTTCCAACCCAAATGTACAGTAGGAATTATCCTTCTAAACTTTAGCCTTTTCTACCTAGATAAGACAAGGGAGGCCTCCCTGTGGCAAAAGACCAACACAGTCTAGGGTACGGCAGCCAGAACTTTCACAAACAACATGGGGCTCCAAGGAACCCACCCAGCACAGAGAAGAACTGTGACTGCTTTTTACCACACCCTCCCTTATCACTTCGCACCCTCCCCTGTGAACCTCTGGCAGAAAAACATTCTTTCTTCTTAAACCAATGGAAATCCATCACTAGGACTAATGCGTCCTCAGCGTTACAGAGAAAGGGGTATTATATTCAGTTCACAGAAATGCCACCCTTCTTGGGCATTCCAAAGCCATCAAAAGAGCAAGAAAGGCTTTCACAACCTATCTCGGGGAGTTACTTCATGAAGGAGCCGTCCAGCCTGTCCCTCCAGGACAAGAGGGAAAATGATTCTACTCAAAGATATTTCTAGTCCCAAGAAAAGAGGGAACCTGGCAGCCTGTCTTGTCCCTCTCAAAGCTAACAAGTTCCTCAACATCCCAAAAATCAGAATGCTTTCATTACAAGAATTGCTACCCTTAATCTTCTAAGATACCTGTATGGTCACTCTAGACCTAAAAGATGCTTACTTCCATGTCCCCATAGCAGATAGTCACAGAAGGTACCTATGATTTGTAGCAACAGACTCCCACTTCCAGTTCTGTGCTTTACCATTTGGGCTATCTACTCCTCCCAGAGTTTCCACAAAATGTCTAGCTCTTCTGAAAGCTCATTACAGAACTCTAGGGGTTCATATTTACCCATACTTAAATGTCTGTCTCATTCAAGGAATATCTACATCAAAGACCCTACATGCCTTACAGATCACCACAGACTGCTTTCAGAAGGCAGGTCTCACCTTAAATCCTCAAAAATCCCAAACTATTCCTGAAAACAAGTGCCCTCTTTCTTGGGAGCCCTATGAAGCAGCTCATCGCTGTAAGGTGATGCCTGAGGATACTGCGGTACATGGCATCCTGCACACTCATGATGTCTTTTTCAGAACTACGTATGAGGAAACTTCAATGGTTTCTGAAAAAATATTTGGGAACCCTACTGCCTTTCCTTCCATGCCTGAAAAAGGAACTCCTGTGGTGGAAGATCAACATACAGGGGAACTCCAGGGCAAATTTCACTTTACCAGAAGCAGACAAAATCACCACCACAGACAGTCCAGATGTAGCTTGGGAAGCCCACTTAGGTTCCTTCAAAGTTCAGGGTGTTTGGTTCCCACAGCAGAGGAACTAGCATATAAATCAGGAGGAGTTAGTAGCAGTCCTACAGGTTATAAAAGGCTATTCAACAAAGTGTAAGCCTGGGGATCCTGTGAATCTTCACAGACAATGCTCTCTGTGCACCCTTTTCAGGATAATTTGGATACTGGCTCAAGAAATGGGGCAGACTGTCATAGAGTCTTATATTTTGGGCCAGAACAGTCTCCTGGCCAATTCTCTAAGCAGGGTCCTTCTAGATCCCAATCAGTGGATACTGAAGAGACAGGTCTTCCTGGATCTAAACATATACTGGAGCATTCTCTCAGTATACCTGTTTAACTCTCACCACAACAAACAACTACAGAAGACAACACAACACAGCAGACAGTGTAGAAAATAGATGCATTCTCCTTCACGGGGACAAAGTGTATACTTTATCGCCATTACCCAGTGTACTGACAAAAATCAGAGCAGGCAGGCCAAGTGTAATCCTAATAGCTTTCTTCTGGGCAAGACAGCACTGGTTCTCCCTCCTCCTGACACCTAGCAGGGAGAGATTCCACACCCTACCGCAGGAAGTAGATCTCCTCAGCCAAGTCAAGGGATCAGTCTTCCACCCCCCACCTAGCCACCCTAAGGTTAACTGTCTAGAGGATTGGCTTTTGACTCCAAGAGCTGCATCCTACCACAAGGACGTGCCTTCCATTCTAAGGGAAGCAAGGAAGCCCAGTACTAGAAAGTCAAACCTGGCAACATGAAAAATATTTTCCACCTAGATTCACAGAGATAGCACTACCTCTGGCAGATGTCAGCCCAGTCTTGCAGTACCTGTCAGGCCTCTTTAGACCAGGACTTTCCTTTTCAAGTATTAAGGCACATGATCTGCTACATCACTTTACATGCACATTGCTCCACCTATCTTCTCACACTCCCACATAAAACTTTTTCTAAAAGAAATGATTCACAGGAGACATATTCTGGCATAGGATCTAAATTATGTTTGAAAAACTAACCTTGCCCTGCTTTTAGCTAGTTGCTACTGCCTCTGTAAAGATGTTTGCCTGGAAGACCACCTTTCTTATATCTGTTGTGTCAGCTAGGAGAGTTTCTGAGCTACAAGCCTTCATATGTAAATAACCTTTCACTGTCTTCCACAGGGATAGGCTCACCCTCAGAACAAACCCATCCTTTATGCCTATGGAGGCATCAGAACTTTAAACCAAACTGTCCACCTACCAATCTTTTAATCATATCAACAGAACAGGGCAGAGCAAGTTTTCTACTCCCTGGATGAGCACAAGCATATCAAGTACCATCTAGACAGAACAAAAATCCCTAAAAGAGCAGAGCGATTCCTGGTGATTTTCAGAGAGAGTAAACAAGGCAAGCCTGTCTCCAAACAAACCATTTATTTCAAAATGGATATCTAACTGTGGTAAGTAATGTTAGTCACACCATGGAAAAGATTTACCTGGGTATATTAAAACCCACTCCGCCAGACATGGGGGACTGCCACTGCATTCTTCAAAGGAGACCCCACCACAAAAATCCTAGAAGCAGCCACATGTAACTCACTGCACACCTTTACAAAACACTATAACCATGTCTCCAGGACTAGAGTAAGTTTCACTTCTGCCATCCTGCGAAATCTTATTTCCTAAATTCATACATATGACCCACCATCCAACCTTTAGCTTCGGAAATACCCCCAAGAGTCATTACTGAAACATTTATTACAAAGAACATAGTACAATTGTGTCCCAATTACAGTTATTGTAGATGTTGAAGTAGATCAGTGTTGCAGCACATACTTCCAGCCTCCAACCCCCTGTATCTACTGACCACTTGTGTCTCCCTTGGTGGATGCAAGTGGTAGAGGAGTTTTTCTGCAGGTAGTCCTCTTTTTGCCATCATCCCCTCTCTGTCTGCTCTGTTTTTTCTTCCTTCTCACTTAAATTCAGACAACTGGTGAGGCTGTGCTGTCCACAGGCATCAGATTGCTTGTTCACCACTTAGAAAGGCCTGACTATACTGCAGATAGATGCCCCTCTTATACCCTGATGTCGAGATGTTGGTCTTTGGACATCTTTTGGCTAGGGATGATAAAAAGATTCCAGAAATTGAGCCAGTCATGGGCTTCTGCATGGCAAGAAGACCCAAAAATCAGTACTGCAATATTGATCTACTTGAGCATCTGCAGTTATGGTAAGTGGGACACAGCTGCACTTTATTTCTATGAGTATAGTTTTCTTTTTGCAAAAAAGATGGCTCCTTCAGGTGAGGAATGTGTATGGTGTGCACTCTTCTGTTCACACATGGAGAACAAGTTCAGTTTTCTTTACACATAGCCCAGATCTTTGCCTCCAAGGGTATTGCATATGTACATTTCTCACACACGTTATGCTGTTTGAGTAGTAAATCATTATCCAACAGCATGAAAGAATTCTTATATTGTCTCAAAATTCCCATCTCAGTCAGGCTAGCTACAAAAGTTGTGGGGAAGTGCTGTTTCATAGTTTTAACAGGAATGACTTGGGGGGGGGGGGCAGGGGAGATTATAACTACCTGGAGTTCGGTTTGTTTAGGATAATGTTTGACTTGACTTGCTACAGAGACATGGGAAGATGCCTAGTTATTTGGTCAGGGGTGTATTGCTGCTGAAGGTTTGCTTATTTGTGCGTGGTGTAGGTTATTTGAGCCTCATACCTGGATTTTTGCAAGTCTCTTCTAGGAGGGGAAAAAAGCTGTTATGCAGACAACTCAGTATAAAATGAAAGCAATGGTGGTGGTGCGTTAAGCACAGCTCTGCCCAGAGCAGCTTTTTTTTCTGTTTTTAATGAAAATCTAATTTCTGTTAGTTCAGAACCTTCCACACTTCTCAAGAGTCTTGAATATAAGACGCTGGTATAGCAGAGTCGCTAGAGAGGGATCCAATCAAACAAAGCCAGTAGTGGAGCTGTGTTACTTTAGAACCAGTAACAAGTCACACTTCTTTCAGTTCTAGAGTCTGTGCTACAGGTCAAGTGATTTCAGGTAGGTTAAACTTTCGGAAACATTTGCTTTTACAGTGGGGGCAGGCAAAAACTGTAATTGGTGTACAAGTAGTGGGGAGCAGGAGGGTGAGCATTACTTTATCTATCAGTGGGGGCTTGGGAAGGCTTATAACAATGCAAAAAACACAAGAAAGGGAAAAACAGTAGCAGTGTAACAAACAGAAAGGGACTGGAATTCAACCTTTAGCAGCCAAATAAGCAATGTCTTTCGGCTACTCCCGTTAGGGGTTGCCACAGCGGATCACCAGTCTGCAGATTGATTGGCAGTGGAGTTTTTATATTATCGAGTTGCCAGCCTGGTGCCGAACCTTCACAGAAGGCACACACACACACACACACTTGTACCTACCTGCATGTCTGTCTTTAAAACTCACTTGACCACAGGGAGGACATGCAGACTCCTCACAGAAGGCGCTCCAGCTGAGAATCGAACCGGAGAACCTCTTGCTGTGAGGCAATAACTCTAACCACTACACCGTTGTAAATAGAATATGAGACTGTAATATAAATAACTGTAGAAGCACAATTTCTGCAGCAAAAATTACAGTAGTGTCCCTACTGCAATCCAAAGACGGTCTAAGACACCAGGCTAGACAGATATTTTCCAGTAATACTACGAATGAAAAAATGCAGTAATAAATGACTAAATGAGGCTTAAATCTTGCACTAGTTCACAGTTCTTCCAATGAAACTACAAGACCAAGGTCCCAGACCAATTTCAAACTACGACTACTCATGGAGATAGAAATGCAGTATAATATATAAACACTGCACAGATGTCTTTCCTTATCACTGTTGTAGTATTCTTTTCATTTAGGCTATCCTCAGCAGGACATTGTAACATCTGGCCAGCATACCAAAGCCTTTACATCTTCTTTACGTTGTACATGTGTTATGTATTGACACGTAATCCTCAAAATGTATTTGCTGTCAGTACTTCCTAATTCGATCTCTATGCCATTCACTGGCTCTTTTATTGAGTCTAATACGAACAAGTGCTCCACTGGGGTCCCTTCCTTTTTCTTTTCCTCCTTATAATTTTTGTTCTTGTCTTTCAGGAGGGGGAAACATCAGTGTGCGAGACAGATTCCCCATAAAGACACACAGGAGAAGTGCCTCTTTTGTTTGAGTGGTATGCATAACCATACTCAATAATGTGTGTCAGGCTTTTATCAATAAGACACTCTTCAGTCATTTGTCTTCCCTCTCTGTTTGTCTGGAAAACCAACATCTGAAATTACTGACCGCAGGTTATTGTGACTGAATCTGCCTGCCCTGAAGTTCATCTGCCTCTTAAAAAAAAACTAAATTATGCATGTATTGAATCTGCTGCTGTCCAGCCTCCAAATGACTACTCTGGTTGGTTGGATGAAGAACCCAAAGACCAGCCATTGTTGACACTGCTTCCATCTGCTGTGATCCAGTTGGAGGCAGGCATGAAACTGCATACTCGCATGTCTGTTGAGGCTACGTCTGGTTCCCACAGATGATTATATCTGAAGAGCCTAAGGGGATTCCTCAAATTTTAGTTAGGGAAGTGGTGCCTTGGTACCCTTATTGAATACATACAAGGCTCTAACCCTCCTAGAATAAAGGAACAGAACATGGCTCTGAAACCACCACAGGATGTAGCTATCCCTATGGCTACTGCTCCTTAGTCATCCACCCCATTGAAGAGAATAAGGGATTCTGCTTTTTCTGATGAGGAGTTGGAATCTGGTGAAGAATCCTTAGTTTATTCCTCTCAAATGCACTCTTCTTTGTCATTAGGGTCTGATGAAGAGGATTCTTTGTTCCCTGTCTCTCCGTTTGAGGAATTATCCTTTGGGGATACTGTGGTTCATGTGATGGAATACTGTAAATGGAATTGTTCACAAGTGTCAAATGTTCAAAAGAGGTACTATGGACTTATGCAAATGGACTCACCCAGACCATTTGCAGTCCCTCTAGTCTTGGCTGCCTTGTTGGACACTTCTCAGTAACTTCTTAGGCTCCTGACTCTCAAGCCTAAGCCCCTAAGAAGCCAGACAGATCTTATAAAGTTCCTGAGGATCATAAATATTTCTGTAAAAGCTTATCATCTTATCCTGCTGTACTTTCCGGCCTATATTAGAACATCGAAGGTTCAAAACTTTGAATGTTCTAATATTGAACCCCATTCAGCGAAAGCTGAAAATATTGAACATACAGAACAGCGATTTTTTTCCTAGGGAAAAAATTTGCTGTTCCAAAACACATACACACAACACAAGCACACCAAACAAACAGCAATCCACACACATACACTTAAAATCTTACACCTAACCCTACACTAAACTATACACACACCACTAACTATCCACTTACCTTAACCCAAACCCTAACCCTAAGGTCAGTCACTATCGCACACTCCCCTCACCCGCACCCTAACCCTAACTTACCTACCTCGCCCTAACCCTCTCGTCCACACAATCGCACACTTACGTGACCTGCGCCCTAACCCTAACTCACCTAACCCGCCCTAACCCTCATGTCTACACAATCGCACACATTCCTAACCCGTGCCCTAACCCTAACTCACCTAACCCCCACATCCACACAATGGCACACATACCTAACCTGCACCCTAACCCTAACTACCCTAACCTGCACTCAATCACACACTTACCTGCACCCGACCTGTAACTTTCCACCACAGTGCTGAAAATACCAAAGCAACAGGAACAGACAACCGAATTCTTTCCCTAGGAAAAAATTCAGTTTTCTGATACTTCGATATTTTCAGCTTTCACTGAATAGGGTTCAATATTAGAACATTCGAAGTTTTGAAACTTCAATGTTCTAATATAGACCCATACTTTCCATGTCCACAGATAAAGTATCCAACCTGCTTTCCTCTTCCAAGCACCTGCCTTCTGACAAAGGCAGCCAAGCTATGGAGAGGTATGGGAAAAAGTGTATACTTCTGATACTTTGGCTTTTATGAACTTTCTATCAGTGTTAGTGTTGTTGTTTGTGCCACTTGGTCTATTTGGTGATTGAAAAGGGTGCAAATACTAGCCTTGTTAACAAATAACCTTCAACCTTTGAATTTTCAAAAAATGTATGTATGAGAACATTATCATTATCTGGTTTAGAATAAGTAGAAATGCCTCAAATAATATTAACCGTCATCATACCTCTCAACCCGGAATCATCAAAAATCTGGACAAAGGCACATGAAAAGTAGGTACAACTGGACAGAAATCTGTATGCTAATTAACATAAAATTTGCATACATAGTTATGTAACCTCACCCACCCTGATGGAATTGTGGGATTTTGGGATACCAACTTTTAAATGTTCCACCCTCCTAGACAGTGTCTTTCTTTGCAGTAATAATTTTGACCAGTAGGTAATTGCAGCACAAGGCTGTCCATAGTTTAATCAGCCAAAGCCTACTACAGTGTAATATTGCTACCACTCTAACCCATCCTGCTTTTGGCAGTCACCTTGATTAGGAAATGTCTTCTGGAGAGAAAAAAAATTTCATCCACTTTCTTAACCACCTACAGTCCTGGACCTTCATCTTTCATCCTTTAAAATTTCCTCACCAACCTTATTATTCAGTCCGGACATGCTTGCCTCAGACAACAAATGTTCTCCCATTCCAGCCTACTCCAATTCAGTAGTGACCATACTTCTCAACTTCGTAGTGCAAGAATTCTGGACAAAGTCAAAAACAATAGGGGACAAAGGCCCAAAACAGGGATAATTTTTAAGTATTGCTTTTATAAACTTAAAGTCAATAAAAATAACAGGTTTTGAATTGGCATGCTTTTTCTGAGAGGTATGAGGTATGAAACTGAAATGTCTGTCATTGTTTAGTAACCTCAATCCTCAATGATTTGCCAGATCACAACATTTTACAAGGAACAGTCCAAACATACAAGGCAAAAATATGGTTAGTTGAGGGGCATAAGTCTTGATTTTAAGGCCATTCACTGTGTTCTTCAAACCATCATCTCAGTCTGCATGATAGCAAGTTAAATATATATCAAGTTAAAACCAGTAGGAATTTTACAAGTGGTTATTGCTCTGATAGTGTTTGAGTCCTTCGATACTAACCCCGTGCTTAAAACTTAAGATTGTAAACGCATAAATGAGATGCATAGAAATGTCAATTAAGGAAAGTAATATGCTTCATGTAACAATATATGTATGTCAGTCTCTGAATAAATTAGAAGTGCCTCGGTTTTAAGGTTCATAAAGACCATTATCAGTAAATCTGCATAATCTCCCCTGCCTAAATGCATTTTTTTCAGGAAATCAGATTTCTTCAAACATAAAATAAAAAGCTGACAAAAGTCATTACCCTGCACTGTCCATGCATAAGGACTGCATTTAGTCTACACTGTGATCCAGGCTAAAAAGATCTGAAATTAATGATGTCATTTTAAATCAAGGTAATACTGCATTTAAATTATATAGTCAAAGCACGGTGAACAGCACATAAAGTTGTCAGGTAACAAAAATCTGGGATTCAGACAAGTGGTTAGGGTTGTATTCTGCAGTGGCTGTAAAGTTAAAAAAAATATATGACTCAATACTGTCTAAAACTGTTCTGAAAACGTTTTTGTGCTCTGATCTGTGGCACTGAGCATTTACTCTTATTTAGGACGAAACCCACATATTGAAACTATGTGTTTCAGCTTCAGAAAACCTCAACAGCTGAGCAAGTAGAGGTGTACTCTGCACATAGAAAATGTTGCTGTGTTTTACTAACCAAGAATGCTCAGCCGTGAAGGGTCAAACCAAACACTTTGCCCCTAAATGAACAAAACCGCTAATGAATGGCAGGAAGGTAAACCTTTAGAAATATTTGCAATTATCTCATTTCCTCTGATACAAGAGGTTTCAGGTATCACACAGTGGAAAGTCTAGCTTTGCTAGATTTTTCTTTTTGTGTTTTTAACCAGTTATTTTTCCTGTGTGACCTTTATACTCATTGTTTTAGTTTGTTAGTTGGGATATTTTGTACACACTCTAATGTTTATGGATATCATTTGGGTACGACAACCATGTGTTTCCAAAAATCAAACATTTCTCTTATGCTGTACTGATGATGCCATAAGAAGGCAGAAACATGCGTGTCCACAGCTAGAGGGATTTGGCTTTATTGCCCTGAAATTGTCCATAAATAGACTTAAAGGTAAAAGTTAAAGAAAAAAGTCATGGACATTAAGAATTGCCATTTAGCTGAGACACCTGATATCCTTAAGGAGTGATTTGCATATATCCCATGTTGCCTCTGATACAAGAGCTTTAAGGTATCACACAGTGGAAAGTCTAGCTTTGCTAGATTTTTCTTTTTGTGTTTTTTAACCAGTTGGTTTTCCTGTGTGACCTTTATACTTATTGTTTTAAACTTCATTAGTTCACGAATCATACTTCAGGCTACAAGTTTTTAACATTCTTCTGGCGCACCCAACAAATCATTGCCATCTTATGTGAGGTTGCCGAAAGTCTAACTCAGTAAGCAGCAATATCCATATTTATATACATCTGTACGTGATGTAAACTTACAAAAATTATAAATAAATAATACAAACATAGCAGAAGAGGGTGCATACAAAGAATAAATTAAACCGCATATTTTTTGTTTTGTGTTCAAGCCGTTTGGATTACACCTAGTCACTCGTTGACTTCCTTTTTTGAAAATATACATCACTGCTTGTGGTGTGTGCCAGTCACTGCTATTGGCTAGCAGCAGCAGAAAATATTTTAACATTGCATTCCCTTTTTTAAAGAGTTATAATCCTTATTCTACCCATCTGGATGTCACCAAAAGCATAGGTATTGGATCAGTTATTGAGTTGTCATCCCACTCCTCACTGCCGTTGGGCTGGTGAACAGTGCAATAGTACTTAACTTAAACAGTTAGACTTAGTTCGAGCCATGGACTGAGGAAGAAGTACAGTATATTACAACCACCAACTCTTTGAGGAATCAGAAATAAATATATGCAGCTTCATTGAAAAAAAAATACACAACAATAAAAAAAAACTACTCTTTCAAACTAGAATCGCCCTGCTCAAACTGGAGTTACAGCTAAGCCAAGACAAACCGAAAGCAAGGCAAGACGCTGATGTCATTGCACATGGCCCCCACATGTTGGCGATAGCATAGTGATATCATCATCAAAAAAGGAAAACAAATCAGAAATTAAGGGGGCCACTCGGGCAGTTCGTGGCACCCCATTATTTTGTCCCCAAAACTGGTAAATACCAAGCAATTTGGTACAGATGAGAAGTATGGCCATTATAAATGAGCCTATCAAATTGTGTAGCACACTAACCTATGTGACCAGTTTTATACACCATTCTTTGTTGTCTTAAATCTTTTTCCCGTTTGCTTATTCATTTTGTTGTATAAAATAGATGTGAATAACATTTTGCTTTCCTGTATAAAATGTTTATTCTTGGAGGCAGGAGATATGATAAGTAGATGCAAAGTCCTGCAAGCCTGGATTTTAACCACTTTATTGTGCTCCTAACTCATGTATAGCAAAGTATAAATGCAGATTAAAAAGTTTGTGCCTTTTCCTTATTAGATTTTGTTTGTGAATAGTAAAAAGGGCCATATTGTAGTGCCAGAATTAGCTAGTTTAAACAGCACCATGCTGGTAAAGGAAAAGTTACTTGCTGTTACTGTCCTGGTAATAACCACATCAGCCATGTTGCTTTATTTAAATATCTAGTGGTCTTATTCCTTATTATACTTCACTGCATGTGCTGAAAAAATGTAAGAAGAATGTAAATCAAATAAAAACAGTCTACAAACTCTCAGGACTTCTCACTTTAAAGTTCAACTTTGTGATAGTGAAGCTAAAAATATTTTACTCCCAAATCACGAGTATGGTTTCCTGGTTGTGGCAGTGGTTTCAGTTCAGAATATACACATAATACTGAACAAATTAAGCAGATTTACATCACTAGCAGAACCAGGCAGAGTCACTTCCTATCTATATCCAGGTGACTCTTCATGCCATAGAGCAATAAAGCCCTGACTGTGTCCAGGCTGACTGAGGCTTGATTAGCAGATCATATGGTGGAAGAGCTGGTCTCAGAATATGCAGAGGAATGACAGGGCAGTGCCTGTTGGCTCTGCTTGGAGGGGGGTGGAGGTGTAAGAGTACATGGCCAGAAAATGCAGTCTCTGATGAAATTCCTGGTGGAGACCAGGGATTTACAGAGGTGCATTACCTTCATGAAAGCTGGGTAACTGAGTGGGTATGTGGAAGCGGGAGACATTACTCACAGATGCCCACTGCATATCATCTCTTGAGATGTTGTAGGTACGCAGGCTGGGGAAATGTCAAGGCTTGAACAAAACATGCCTGCAAGTCCTTGAGCGATTGAAGGCAATGCCTACTCAGCCTTTTACTGGAAAAGCTCACCCAGACTCTGCCTCAACTTGCTGTAAGGAAAAGGTTAGTTTGCCTTTGCTTTCTTGTATTTTGTATTACTTTATTACCTTCTTCTATTTTGTTTATTATGATTTGTTTTCTTTACAGTGTTGTAGTTGTGTTCTGCTTTTAATTGCATATTAAATCTAGGAATGAGACCACAGCTGTTTCTCTTCTGAGTAGCACAGAATATTTTTCCCACCCTCCCAACCTGGTGCTGTTGTGTTCTTATACTCAACTGTCTGTCTAGTTGCCCTTCCCTTATGTTAATTTGACCACATATCTCATTCCCTCTCCCCATTTATTGGCTGTTGTGAGTAGGCACAACATTATCATTTTGTGAAATCACTCCCATTCAACTGTTGAAATTTATTGGCCAGCCCACTGTATTCCATAGAACCATTATACACAGTGCCCACCCCTTTCAGTCTTTCTTGCTCTTTAAAATTAGTGGCTCTCTACTTAAGACACTTATCGGTTGTTACCCTCTACCTTTCATATCTAACTGCTTAGTGTATACTGCAGTGCGTAGAATATTAACCCATCTTTTTTCCTTCTTGCCTTTAAAATCTGCAACATCTGTTGCAAGACCACTAGTTATTGGAGAGCCCACATTCTCCTTGTCAGTAGTCATCTTGGGATTAGTGCTTCTGTTTTCTTCTGGTGAGAGGAGTACAGGGACTTGATTTTCTGGAGACTGCTGATCACCGGTAAGCCTAATAACTGCTTCTTAGGTAACAGTTTGAAATGTGTGCTTATAATCTGCTCCTGGAACACAGTACATTGACTCCTGACTGTTTCTGATTGGGTAGTAAGTGTCTGCGCTTGATGTACCTGATTGATTTGGTTGCTATTTAAGGCATCTACCAGGAAAAGGCTACAACAAGCCTACAGACCCTTGCATTATCTGGGACAAGCCCATGGATCACCAAACAGGCTGTGGCCTGCTTCTTTTCTTCGGATTGGTGTTAATGTTTTCCTTCTGATGAAAGAAGCAGCAAAGGAGCATTGTATCCCAGCAGAGTGAAGCTGTGGTGAGACCAGCATTAGAAGTAGCTAAGCAGTAGCCATTCATGTGACTCCCTTCTTTTCATCATTCTTGATAAGCTAATTCTTTGCTTTCAGTAAGTACCTTTTGATTTGTTTCTGCCCAAATACTTCATCCTTAAATTTTCAAGGTCAACTTCTTATTAGTTTCCCCTTAAGTGTTTGGCAGAGCCCTGTATAGACGTGGATACCTTGAGTGACATTTTTTCTGTAAAACCACAGTTGAAATTTCACTAATACCTAATTGTACACAGGAAAACTAGTTTACATTGATGAGCACTGTCCCCAAAGTTGTAAATTGGATATTCCTGACATTGCTTTATATTCTCACTCCAACTTTCTAAAAAAGAGTCATTTGCCATGGGTATGAACTTTCCCACTATCTCTGATACCAGCTTGGTGGATATGGGCATCCTGAGGCAATGTAGAAATTGCCTCATGTTTACTGACAACCACTTAATTCTCAAACTGATACGGTATGTGAGAGATGTATTTACACAATGTCGCCGGAGGCAAAGCTCTCAAATAGAAGTACCTCTAAAGTCAGTAAGGTAATCAGCAGTACACATGCTGCACCCATCACACACAATTCAAAGCAGACATGTAGACCCACATATGGTGAGACACTTAAATGTAACATTCCAAAGACCTCATAAGTGAAGTACATATAACAAATGCCCTCAGTAGTCCCAAATGCACAGTTTCAAAACACCACCCATATAAAAACATACAGCCACATGTCATGGAGCCTCTACTTCTAAGCCCATAAGGCAAGCCACTACAAAATCCAACATTCTGGTCATTGGAGACTCCATCATGAGACACATTCTGATGTCCCTCTCACCAGGCTGAGTAAGGAGAAAGTCACAGTCAGTTGCTTATCAGGGGCTAGGATCCACCACATTATGCACGCACTCAGGTTATTGGACCTCAAGTACCAGTATGACTCAGTCATTGTTCATGTGGATGTAAATGACCTGAGACATACCTACCTAGACTATATGAAGAACGACATCATGGAGCTCTTGGAATGTTTTTCCCAGGCTGGTATGAGCTTAGCATTGAGTGGCATTTTACCTTCTCCAAAGATGATGCCACAATGCAAACAAAAGATGGCTGACTTCAATAATTGGCTTAGTTTTTGGTGTCATTCTAAGGGGGTGCAATATTTGTCCCATGGAAGGAGATGGTCAACGACCATGCTGCTTTGCTAAGGATGGTCTGCACCTCTCCCCTGTAGGCTTTCGAATATTAGCTAAAACATTGTCTTTTCCCATAGTGCCTTTGTTAGGCAATGCCATACTGAAAGTATTTCCGACATAGCAAATCAAAACCAAGAAAATCTAAAGGTATTACTACTCATTGCTAGGAGTCTAAACAAAAAAAAAACAAAAACTTCACTCCCTATAAGCTCTCTTCACCCTAGAGAATGCTGACATCTGTGTGGTCACTGAGACGTGGTTTAAAGCCACGGAGAACACACTAGATGTGTAAGGTTATAATGCCTTCCATACATTTCGACCAGCTGCTACACAGACAGGGACTAAAAGTGGAGGTGTCTCAATTTACATTAAAAATAAATATACCTCAAGGCTGGTTAAACAGGACAATGCACTTCAGCTACTCCATGTTTAAATCACCATAGGCAAAAAATCCAATACCATTTCCTTGCACGTTATAGTTCCCCTGTGTGACGCAGAAAACCCATACCATGTATTTAAACTTATTGGAAGCACTTACCATGCAACCCAATACCATATTCATGGGTCACTTTAATTACCTCACTTTTAACTGAGAATCCTGTACGACACCAAATGTACAGACAGAGATTCCTGGACTCTGTAAACACATACTCCCTGGACCAGATTGTCAGTACAGCAACCAGGGGGCGCAACCATACTGGAGCTGGTCCTCACTAATCTGGGAAAGTGCTGCACAGCTCCCTAGTGTATTGTGTTCCCTGGTCAGGTCAGAACCAAACTGATCTCCTTTGAAGTAAAAATAAAACCTGGACCCCCAGCTAATCCTGAAATATTCTGGAACCACTCTAAGGCTAACTTCTGCTATTAAGTGATAACCTGGCAAAATTTCAAGCACCCATAAACCCTGAGAACCCTGCTGCCTATGCAGAACTGTTCACAGATACCCTATACAAACATGTAATAGCTGCATATAGGCAGCTGTACCCACGAGGAAGAAGTACAGAACTAACTCAAAAACAAGCCACCCTGGTGGAATCACAAAATCAGTAGCATGTATAACAGAAAGAAGAAAATCATGGCAAAAATTAGGAGGTGCAGAATCCAGCAGTATAAAAGCACTATCATCAAACTAAACAAACAACTCAGAGGACAAGTAAAGTCTACAAAAGCCAAATTTGAGGTAAGTTTGGCCTCCCAAGTCAAGGACAACCACAAGGCATTCTTTAGCTATGCCCGTAACCTCAGTTGTGTGTCGAGCTCATTGTAAATGGAGCCAGTTATACTGAGCCAGAAGATATAGCAAAGTTACTGGCCAACAATTCAGCTTCAGCTTTATCCCTCTGTCTCCCTCAACCTTCCCTCAGGAAATACCATCAAATTTAACTCCCCCTGCTATCACTAGAGAACTGGTCCTTAATGCTGTGTCTTAAGGCCAAGAAAACTGCATCAATGGGCCTAGACAATATCCCAGGATGCCTTCTGAATAGCATGAAACATGACCTGTCAGGCCCTCTGGAATTGCTGTTTAACTGTAGACTCCGAACAGGATTCATCCCTTATGAATGGACAAAGGCAACAGTCATCCCTTTGCACAAAGGTGGGCCATCTACAGACCTTGGAAACTACAGACCCACAAGTCTCACTAGTCTCATATGCAAAGCCATGGAAAGAATTATCATAGAACTGATCAATGGTATAGTAAACCTCCAGAGACTGGAACCAACCCAGTTTGGTTTCGTAAAGGGCAGGTCATGCCTACTTAACCTGGTGGACTTCTTTGAGAAGGTCATCAAAGCAATGGATGAGGGCAAAATGGTTCATACTGCCTACCTTGACTTGGCCAAGGCATTTGACACATTACCCCACTGGCATTGTATACAAACTCAAGAGGTTTGGTACAAACCCATATGTTACCCGGTGGACAGCCAACTGGTTCACAGATGGGACCCAGGAAGCTAGAACTGTGGAGTCCATCTTTACAAGGAGGTCAGTCATAAGTGGAATCTCTCAAAGATCCATTATTGGACTGCTTCTTTTTGGCATTTACTTCTCTAAAGTCAAGGCCAATGTCAGTGGTCTCTGGTTGACTAGGTTTGCAGATGATTGCAAATTAGGAGCTGTTGTTGAATCCCACATGACACATGTTCTCCAGGAGGGTCTTACACAGACAAACAGGTGTCAGAGCCATGGACTAAAACTAAAACCCAAGGAATGCATAATAGTATCCTTTGAGAAGTCATTCACCCCAGTAACTATCGCATTGACAATACACCCCTTAGAGTTGACAGTAGTCAGGGATGTAGGGACACACACACACACACACACACACACACACACACACACACACACACACACACACACACACACACACACACAGATATAATCTAGCTTTTGACCATCATGTGTTTACAGTAGTGAGAAAATCATTCTATGATGTGCAATGTATAAACAAAGGTATGGCGTCTAGGTCCAAGGAAGTCATTGTTCCATTGTATACGGCATTCATCAGACCTATCACTGAGTACAATGCCCCCTTGATTATGTACCAAACCAGGCATATCCAACAACTGGAACATCCACAGGGTTTCCTCACTAAAAGAATACAGGTCATAAGTAAAATGTCCTTTACAGACTGGTTCAAGGCCATATCCCTGTATTCTGTCTCCTACAAGCTGCTGAGAGGAGATCAATGTCTGGCATACAGGGCATTGTCAGACCCCACTCTGATGGACTCCTTCATATCCACAAAGCAAACTGCACCAGAAATACCCATTCTAAAGACTTAAACCTTGCCTCTGATATAAGTAGGACCTGGTGGAGAGACTGGTATGTATCCCAGAGACTACCCTGTCTCTGTAACAGGCTCCCCATCCATGTGAAGTAGAGTTCCTCCCAACCCAATTCAAGTGCAACTTGGACAACTGGATGGGGAACAGGGAATTCATCCCTGGCTTGGCACCTATGTCTCTAATAGTTTACAGGTTGTAAGTGGTTTATCCCCCAGGCTCCTGCTTGTAAATGTTTCACCTTACAAGCCCCTGCTTACACATATCAAGGGTACCAGAACTTGTCAGAGATTTGGGATGCATGGCTAGACTTAAAAAGGACCTTGTGGTGGTTAGCCTAGTAAAACACCTGTGAACCTATGAACACCTAGATGGAATGAATGGGCCTTATGGCTGTCATCTCCAAGAGGGTGGTCAAGACAGAAGCTTGAGGACCACTGATTGATAAGAGACACAAAGACTTTAAAAATATTAATGCAAAAATACTTTGCATAGAAAGGTGACAATGTGCAATATTTAAATGTATAAGGTTTAAGGTGTTGGTTATATGGAAAAATAAAGAAAATGTCCTGTTACTATAGCTTCTCAATAGAATCTCTATATGTAGTTGCGATTGTACTACCTATTTCTTAAGGAGCACTTTCTCTGATCTAAGCTATAATAATAAACATGCACATCAAGCAGAAGTGTTTAGGTTTGGAAATAAATGCAAATGCAATGCATTAGTGTTTTGTTAAGTTTATTTGCTATCCAAGTTGCTCTTTGGATGTAGCACAAGGTGCCCTGAGAGATTTACCATGTCCCGCTGTAAAGGTTAATCATTATTGTCTCCAGCTTTTAAGCCTATAACTTTTTTTTTTTGATCAGTGGCCTGGGTGCTGAAGGAGCCGATCACTGAGGTAAACTATAAAGATGAGGTGTTGCCTGCTTGCCTCATTCTGGGGAGAGTTTGTAGGTACATGTTGGGGGTGCATATAGGTCACAGACTCCAGAATTGAGACTGGAGCCATTAACGGTAGTAGTTACCAGATTAGTAAGTTGGGTGATCAAAATAAGGATTCATCACCACATGGGCATAACTGCGCACCCACTTGTATCACATTACCTAGTATGCCTTGGGGAATTTTAGGGCTTACAGCAAAATATGACCCGACTACAGAGTGACAGCTCCACTGTCTTGGGCATAAGCATAGCACAGTGGATGAGATCTACTCAGTTAAATGCATATCTGGTGTATAACCCCTAAGTATGGTAGCCTCAGAGGAGAATGCAAAAATTGAAGATAAGCTAAAATTAGCAGAGAATGAGAAAAATAGTGTCCATCTGTTTGGAAGATGCTAATTATTTGGAGATAAACGGAAAGGAAATGGCGGGTTTGCAGTACATTCTGATTATAATACCAGATGAATGGGACCAGTCTTCCTTTTTCCTTTGTGGTAATCAAAGCCATCATAGCTTCTTTTCTCATAAGAAAAAGTTTACTTTTATGAGTTTTGTGACACCTCAGTGGATGTGCAAGGTGTCAAACCATTTGGTTTTGGAATATAAGTAAGAGTAAACCCCCTCAAATCTGGTTGACGTAAAGCAAAACTTGCTTTTCTACAATAAATCAATCCTTTTGTCTTTTGTAACTTGTAAGATAACCTCTTTTTCTTATTTCTGCCTCTGTTGTATTTAGGAAAAGGAGAGCAATTGAAAAAACAAACATGCTTGACCACAGTGCAGACACATTTCAGCTGTGTAGTAGTTGTCATATTATGTTTTTCACAGTTTGTATATATTTTTCTGTGCATTTTTCATATGTTTAGCAGAATGAGGTACAGAAGGAATGTCAGGTCTCCTTATTGAAATGTTGGCATTCAACATGCCATGTGCTGAGAAGCCCCCCCACACACAGAAAAAAGACTGAAAACCCCCAAAAAAGAGCGAATGTCGAAGACTGCTCTTCGCCTTTAAATTTCTTTTTATAGGTTCATAGGTAAGTACTAGGCTGATCATTTTCCCTTTTTGTGCTCAAAATAATCCTATTTAGTTAAAGATTGGCCTTACCCATCCCATGGTTGATAATTATATATTACCCCTAAAGGGAATAACTGAGATCATACCATAGATAATTTGAGGTGATGCATGCATGGGGTAAAGCATTTAGGAGCTGTATCTGTCCATTAGTAGTACAGGGGGCAGTCCTGGGATAAATGTTCTGTTTCCCATCCATAGATCTAAGTTGCAGTTGAAAATAGACAGGGATGAAATTTGTTTTATGTGGATGGGGAGTCTGCTCATCAGAATCACTATCCTCTGCAAAATATACCTGTCCCTCCAAACCATTCTATTGATGTTGCAGAAGAGGTTTAGATCCACAGACTGAGTATTTCTGATGTTTTTGACTTCCTGATGTGCAGTAAATCCATCTGTAATGGGTTGGAGAATGCCTTGTATGACAGACACAGGTCACCTCTTAGCAGTCTGTAGGATACCAAGTATAATGGCAAGGCGTCAGTTCATGTAGGGCATGTTGTTTAGGCAGTGTATACTTTTAGTAAGGTATCTCTGTGGGCATTCCAGTTGTTGCATGTGTCTGGACAGATGCATGCCAAAGGAGCATTATATTCAATGACTGGCCTAATCAGCAGTAAGGAAAGGAGGACAATGACATCCATAGATCTAGACACAATCCCTTTGTTTGTCATCCATAGATCTAGACACAGTCCCTTTGTTTGTCATTCATAGATCTAGACACAGTCCCTTTGTTTGTAAGCTGTGCAATATAAAAGGACGGTCTTACAACAGTAGACACATATTGGTTAAAAGTTAGGTCACTGTCCACATAACATCCCAAATCCTGAACAAGTGGGCCAACTCTTAGGGGCATACTGTCAGTTTGGTAGTTCCCCGGGGTAGATGACTTCCAAAAGGATACAATAATAATTTATTTTTTTTTTGCATTTAGTTTCAGACCATGATTTTGACACCAGGTATTTATTTCAGACAAACCTTCTTGCAGGATGGCTAAGTCACTTGTGGATTCAATGAGTCCTCCTGGCTTACAATCATCAGCAAACAATCTGCCAGAGCCCTTTGATTTTGGTAATTCGATGCTAAACAGGAAAGGTCCCAACACAAAACCCTGGTGGACTCCACTGGTGGCTTTGGGGAGGTAACATCCCCAATTTTGATTTTCTGCTTCCTATCTGTGAGCCGGTTGGCAAGCTAAGGGTTTACACCCAGTTTATTTAGTTTTTGTATTATGCCTGAGTCAGGAATTGTGAGCTTTGGCCAAGTCAAGGTATGTGGTGTATACTATTTTGCCTTCATCCATTGCTTTGTTTTTTTGCCCCCTTGCAACCCCCCCCAATGCGGGGGGGGGGCAAGCCACACACACACACACACCGGACTTGTATATTCCAACTTTGAGATTATGATACTTCGGAGGAAAAGTGAATAATCCAGGAAAAGGTCATCTCTACCTTGTTAACAGTGCCAGAGTTTGATAGTATGACATAGTGAAATAGTTAAGTGATAAGTCGTAGTGAGATGCACCTTTGAATTAGGTTGATAATGTGTTGCAGGTGTGAATGTGGTAGAGCTCTCCTTCTAATGTAATCTTAAAGGCCACCAGTTGCACTTTTTACTACATGAAGACAGTCCACTGTGGCCAAATGTAAAAAATTGGGAGAGAGAGGGTTAAGCAAGTAAACTTAATATAGAGAAATGCACAGGGACACAAGTGTAATAATGAGCTGTGAGCCTTAAGGAAGTTGTAACGTGTAATATTTTACTGTAAAAGCACATATTTAAGGATTTTTTGCAGGTGGAACTTTTTATCCCTTTCTTATTTAAAGATATATATTTTTTTTTTTAACAAAAAAGGGCATTCAGAATACAGTTGGCTATTAACCTCTGAATGTCTTGCCAGCTAGGAGTCATAGTGTAGCACTAACAATACTACAAAAGGAATGGTTAGCCCCTTTGCATAGCATTTAATAAGGTTACATACATGCATTCCTAACTGTTTCAAATATGAATATTGCTATTACTAATAATTGTTTTGATATATTTACATATGTAAAGTTCTGTATGAGGTCTCTTTTTTAATTTGTGGCATTCATTTGCTTTCTGTGAAATTCTCCTTCATATATATTTACTGACCTGACAAAGACTCAAACAGAGTAAACAATAACACTTGCCTCCACGTGACACCTTCTTTTGTCAAACTGAGGCTCTGAACATTCTAGTGAGCCTGGATATAAACTCTTGGAATTCTGAAGAGTAAACATTCCTTTTCTTGACTGAGACAGAAAATCAACAAGCTAGGAAAAAGGTGAGGCCCAGTCATGCAGAGGAAAGGTAGGTAGGTAGGCAAGAAGAGTTTAAAGTCAGGTGTTTTTGGACAAGTATTCAGGAATTTGTTAAAATGCACATATTTTGCTCTACATGATGTATGAACAAGAAATAATCCTGAGATGATGTGTTTTTTTAAATATTGCTTTAAAATTATATTGCTTTTAATGTATTGTTTAAGACCGTCTATATTATAATTTTGCATTAAGCTTTAGTGTTATTTTTCTCACTTATCTAGTTGTGAATCGTATATTTTCCAGGTGCTAATATTTTTTTGTAGCCCCACTGCAACAACTCATCTGCAAGTGTCTTGCTCTTTTGATAGCAGAACAAAGAAAACTTGAAGCCCATTCATATACTTTTTGCATGTTTAACGCCACAGCAATGAATGAAAGATATCTGAACTGTTTTCTTACTCTGCAGGAATTCAGTGCCTTCTGTTTGTTATTTTAGGAGCTAATATTCTGTTCTACCCATGCTGCAGCAAGTAATCTGCATGGTTACCTGCCTTTCGGTAGTAGTACTAAGGAAACTAAAGTCCACTGTTCATTATAGTTGCAGATACAGTTATAAGTCTTGGAAATTCTTGCCTGCAGGAAGCCTGTGGTCAGCCCAAGTACCAGAAAATTTCACAATCTCCCAACTGGCAGATACCCTCTGTCACCAATTTCAAGGATGTGTGGGGTATAAAGGAGTCATCTGTCAGTGCCATATTTTGTTCTTTCTTGCCATTCTAGCCAGTGCTGTACCCATTCAGCAGTATTGTCTGGTCTGTCAGACGTGAGACCAGAGAGAGTGCATCTAAGTACCCCTCTGGGGTTCTTTTCTTCTTTACGATATTGTTAAATTGATGTCAGTTAAAGTTAATAATTACTTTCAGTGTGGAAAAAAATCCCATGCAGAGACCTCCACTAGTATTGCCTGATCTGTTTAGATTTAGAGCACATCATCACAAACTGTCATTAATGTAGCTGTTTTAACAGAGTCATTGCACGCAGAGCTGAATTTTAAGATTTCGTAAGATAGCCATAAGCCTACTCACACTATGGTGTCTTCTGGTTCCCTTGCCTGTGTTCCCAAAACTGCAAATAGAAGCATCTGAAGGAAAAGAATGTCAAGAAGACTGATGACATCCCTGCGGTGTCTAACACCCCACTTTTGCTCATAATTGTCGACAGAGGTGAGGAGTCTCTGCAGCCACCTAGATCAATGTCTACAGGGCCAAGTTCCTCTGGCATGACCTTACTGCAGGCTATCATATCTTTGACACCTTCAAAATCCTTGCAAGCTGAAAGCAGACCAGTGTCCATCAGATCTGGTGCCGCTTTGCAGGCACTGATTTCTGATGCCAGGGTCTTGGCTACAGAGGGAAAGGGTGGAATCCCTTCAGTTGTAGTAAGCAAAGAAATCAGGAACCAGACTGAGGTTATGGCCAGGCGTTTATCCAGCTTTTGTTTTCTTTCATGAGGTTACGGCCACCCGCCAGTGTGATCTGATGCCTTGTCAACTGCCAAACCTAAGACAAACAAATTCTTATTGGTATTCAAATTTAAAATGCTTGCCCTCATCCTCTGCAGTGGAGGCCATTTGAGTTTGTACTCTTAACTCCCAGTTTGTGTGACCTGAGCCTTTAAAAACAAGTTATTACCTTACAGTTCAAATAAATGGTTCATATCTCTAAAACCAACAAGTGTTACTAGAAAAGTGTAAATGGCAAACTATTCAGCATAAAGTAACCTTTACCATGGTTGCGTTCATTCAACTGTAGGTTTTAAACTGGCTTTTACAAGTCACAGTAACCACAGTAAATATAAATTATATAATGCTGTATAAACAGCTTACAATATCTCTGTAACCATTCAGGAAATGCATATTGTGCCAGCAGCATTTTCTTCATAAAACTGAGAGCTTTCATATGAGGCTAAGCAGTTCAGTCTGTCACTTGATTGTTGAGATGTTTTGAGAAATAGGAAAATTATTACAATACAAATCTATTGATCTGCACTGGACCAAAATCAAACATCAGTACAGTTGTTTGTCATTGTGTAGGCTTCAAGATGAAATCTTCTAATACCTTGTATGTAGCATGTTTTTTGGAATTATTAATCCAACTATGAATAAGCAATATTTGATGCCTAGAGGTCTCCATAGGATGTAATTGCAGAAACGCCTGGGTATTTCACTAGGCTGTAATGAGAAATATCAAAGGCAACTGTGAAAAACACCAACACAGAAGGAAAAACAGTTTATTTAGCGTTTTCATCTGCCAAATGGCTGGACTTCCTCAGAATACTAGGCTGTAATGAGTTAAAAAGTTGCTGCTACTCATACCAAGGAATGGATGGAAACGTTGGACCTGAAGGGTGCCTACCTTCTTATCCCCATTGTGTAGCAAATCAGGCAGTTCCAGTGTTTCGACTCCGGTGGAATCTCACTGCTGTTTTTATGGACTACCATTTAGTGTATCTACTACACCCAGAGTTTTCTTCACATATCTGGTACCAGTCGTTTTCTTTTGCAGAACCAAAGGAGTCCTTATCTCACTGTACCTAGAGGAGCTCGACAGAGCTGTGAATCCATGATGGACTGCTTTCAGAAGGTGGACCTTACCTCAGATGTCCAAAAGTCCAGAGTATACCCCACTACCAGAGTTACCTTCTTTGTGGCAGTCCTGGACTCTGTCCAACAGAGAGCCTTTTTCAGTCTGGGGGAAAAAAGTATGTCTTTCTCATGTTACTTTAGGCACATCTGCAGTCAAGATGGCATCTCAGCCAGAGACGTCCTCAGACTCCTAGGGCACATGGTATTGTGTTATTCAAATGGTACTCATGGTCAAGCTTCACATGAGGAAGCTACAGTGGTTCCTAACAAAATGCTGTTTCCAGCATCGTCAGTCTCTGGAAACCTCCATCCCCCTCCTCCCATGTTTGAAGAATGAGATCCTATGGTTGGAAGACAGACAACTTGAGTGTTCTGTTCAGGGTGCAAGAACCCTGCTAGGTCCTGACTACAGATAGCTCATACTTTACCTAGGGTACATTTAAAAAACTTGGGGAATACAAGAGACATAGGGTAGATTCATATCAAATAAACACCTAAACATAAAAACAGTGATGGCAGTCATCCTAAACACAAACGCAGTAGAAGATGAATTGACCCAGGAAAATCCTGACAGACAATACCAATTTCACGTGATACATCAGCAGGTAGGGGAGCACTTACTCATACTGCCTGTTAAAACTTGCCATGGAATTCTTACAATTAGGGCAGCCACTACAGCAATCACCAGTAGCCACATATATCATCTTCTTCTTCGTTTGGCTTTTCCCTGTCAGGGGTCGCCACAGCGGATCACCTTGTCCACTCATGATTGGCAGTGGAGTTTTTATGGTGTCAAGTTGCCAGCCCAGCACTCCACCTTCCACAGAAGGCGCACAGAGTCACGCCTGGGGCCAATTTAGAGTGTCCAATCCACCTACAGCTTGTCTTTGGGATGTGGGAGGAAACCAGAGCACCCGGAGAAAACCCACGCGACTGCAGGGAGGACATGCAGACTCTGCACAGAAGGCACCCTAGCCATGGATCAAACCAGAGAACCTGTTGCTGTGAGGAAGCAATGCTAACCGCTGCACCACCATGGCCACCCAGTAGCCATGTACATCTCAGGACAGAAAAAAACTGTAGCAGACAATTTGAGCATATCTGTCCTGGACCCCAATTGAAGGAATGTTGAAAAGGGAGATCTATTTTGATCTAGTCTACCTGTACGGTGTACCAGAACCAGACATTTTTGCCTCTTCTCAGAACAGGCAGGTCAGAAAGTTCTGCCCCAGAGCTTAACAGGGGGATCATGGAAGACAGATGCCTTCACCTTCTCTTGGATAGGCCTTTTTCTTTGTCTTACCTCCATTATCTCTCATCCACAGGGTAATGTAAAAAAAAAAAAAAAAAAAGGAAGATGGGCCAAAAATTATATTCATTGCACCATGTTAGCCCAGACAGCACTGGTTCTCCCTCCTGTACTAACTCTTTGAGGGTGGACCAGAACATTGCCTTTGTGAATGGATCTTCTCACCCAAAACAAAGGGTCGTCATTAGCCCCTATCTAAAAATACTGAACCTAAATGGCTGGAGGATTTGATCCTAATTCCTACTAGACATGTTTTTTTCTGGAAAGCCAAATACCAGGTAGTCCTAAATTGCTAAGTGGAAAAGATTTTTAGTCTGGTGTGAAACTATATGCATATTACCCAAAAGCCTCTTTAGGTCGTCATATTCTTCAAAGTGTATGCATCAGCTTTTTTCTGAATGCCTGCTCATGTTTTTGTATGCTTGCTTTCACCCCATATGTGTGTGTTTGTGTGCGTGTATATATATATATATATATATATATATATATATATGTGTGTGTGTGTGTGTGTGTGTGTGTGTGTGCGCGTGTGTTTGTGTGTGGGCAGTTTGGAGGATCAGTACTTCACTGATGGCACATCTTTATAATGTGGAAGAAGCTATGGTGCCTCCAGTGAAATCCTTCACAGACACAGGGAGGATGTGCAGAGAAGGTATTTCAGCTGAGAATTTTCTTTTCCTTTTTTTGTATTGCAATGCCTTTCACCATTCAGCCATCCTGTACTTTGGGCTGGCTCATTGTTTCTCATGGGAGAAACCCAACTGCCCTACAAGCAGCCATCAGGAGCTTGTTGGTATGACCCTGTCCCCTCTCCTTAAGTGTGTGGGGGTGTATAACCTATAACAATGCTGGGGTCACTGTACCTTCCCCATGTGAATGCCTGTTTCTAGGTACTGCTAAGGAAGGCCATCACCAGATGACAACTTGATGAGCTGAAAACATGTCCCAGGTTGCATTGTATCCACCTTCCCTCCTTTGAAGGATTATAATCTGCTCACCCCCTTCCCCCAAGTAGGAAAAGAGAAACCAAGTAATTTTCTTCTTCATGCCCACCCCACCATATACCTGAGCTACCCATTGAATGTGGATTGTAGTGGAGACTTTATATTTCTGCACCAGTGGAGTTGGCCACACCCTATCTGTGAAGGAAATTGGAGAGCCAAGCACTGTGAAACAGCAGTGCTTAAGGCTGCGTCCCCATGCCACCATCTTGTATTACTAAGGGAACAACAGTGCTTAGGGCTTCTTCCCCATGCTACCTTCTTGTATTACTAAGGAAACAATAGTGCTGAAGGCTGTGTCCCCATGCTACCTTCTTGTATTACAAAGGAAACAGCAGTGCTAAGGGCTGTTTCTCCATGCCACCTTCTTGTATTACTAAGGAAACAGCAGTGCTAAGGGCTGTTTCTCCATGCCACCTTCTTGTATTACTAAGGAAACAGCAGTGCTTAGGGATTCTTCACCATGCCACCTGCTTGTATTACAAAGGAAACAGCAGTGCTTAGGGCTGTGTCTCCATGCCACCTTCTTGTATTACTAAGGAAACAGCAGTGCTGAGGTCTAATTCATGTCACCTTCCTTGTATTACTAAGGAAACAGCAGTCCTGAGGGCTGCACCCCAGTTGGACTCTCTCCTCATCTCTAGCTTCTTCTCAAGTATCTGTCTCAATGCAAACATTGGGTCAGTTGTGCTGCATACTAATCTGAATCCAAATTGCTCATCTCCCATTTTACATTCCACTACCCTGCATATCCATTTGTCAAACACCCTCTCCAGAACTTTCATGCAATGTGATCGGAGTTTGATGCCTCTGTACTGCCCAAAGTTGTGGATGTCCCCTTTGTTCTTGTACACATTGGCATGAGTATGCTTATTCTTCAGTCATCTGGGATACGCCTTTCTCTCCACACTGCTATTAGTGCCTTCAGGAGCCATTTCTCCCCTATCTCACCCAGCATCTTTATCATATCTGCTGTGACCTCATCTGAGCCTGCTGCTTTCCCTGACTTCATGTTCCTTAGTACTGTTCTTACTTCTTCTAGGGTGGGCTTCTCTTCTTGGCTCATCGTAGGCTATTTCTGGGGCAGTACAGCTTCTGTGGGGTTTTCTTCATTCAGAAGCTGCTGGAAATACTCCTTCCATCTGCCTTTGATGCCCTCTGGACTGGTGAGCAGGTTGTTGCTGGCATCCCTTATGAAGGGTGTCGGACTACCTTCTTTATCTTTGTCTTTGCCTTGCAACCTGATATAGTTTCTTTGTGCCCATTACTGAATCACTTTTCAGAAGTTGGTACAGTGCCTCTGATGCCCTATTCTTTGCTGTTGCAACTTCTCTCTTAGATTCTTTGTTAGCCAACCACTAGTCCTTCTTAGCCTAGTCAGTCTTTTCTGTCTCCCACTTCTTCCTGCACTCCTTCCTTTTGATGACTTCCTGGACTCCACCACCAGCTTTCCTTATGCACCTTATTTCCATACCTGGCTCGGCCACATATCTTTTCTGTAGTCCTAACACATGCTGCTTTGAGGTGCTGCCATTCTTCAACTTCACCTATTTCCTCCTCTTCTTGGGGTGCTAGAGCCCTGAGTAATTCCTTGAACCATACCGTCTCTCCAGTCAGCTTCCAGGTCTTCAGCCTGGTCTCTGTTGAACTTAGAGCCTTCTCTGACCACTGCTTGCAGCTGATTGTGGCAACTAATGGTTTATGCTGTGGGTCGATTGTTTCACTGGGTAAGACTTTGCAATCATGGATTCTACCCCAGTGCCTTTTCCTTACTAGGAGGAAGTTTACCTGAGTTGCATGTTGACTACTCTTGTATGTGATCTTGTGACTGTCTCTCTTTCTGAACCATGTGTTGGCTACTATCAAGCCATTTGCCAGACAGAAGTCTAGAATGGCTTCTCCTTTTTTATTCCTATTGCCCCACCCATATGGACCCAGGCAGTCCTCATATCCTGTTCTGTCTGTCTCAATATGTGCATTCAAGTCACCCATTATCAACACCAATCCATGTTCTCTTGCTTTATCTAGTAGGTCCTGCAACTGCTGTCTGAATGCACTCTTTTCCTTACTATCACAACCCTGTTGTGGGGCATGGGCTGAGATTATGAATACTGCTGTATCATTACACTGGGGTCTGACTGCCATGAGTCTGTCATTAATTCTGATGATATCCCTTACTGCTTTCTGAAACCTCTCTCTCACGGTGAGTAGTAGACTCTGGATCCCTAACCAAGTAGCTGTGCTGCACTGCCCTTCCATCTAGTCTCTTGGATACATAGGATGTCCAGCCTCCTCCATATCATCATGTCATCGACTTCCAAGCTGCATCCTATCAGTGAACCTACATTAAGCATAGCAATTCTCAGTTTCTGTTTGGCAGGTTGGTTGGTTTTACATCCAGCTTTCGCTCAACACAGCTATCCCAGGTAACCCAGACTGGGCAACTAGACATCGGCCATCCAGTAGTTTATTGACCCAGGGCTGCCGGGCTTTATGGCGGGCATGCACTGGCCAATAGGGGCACATATACCCCTCCCACCATTAGCAAGGGTCCCTGCATTGGGTCAGAGTAGGCCGGGTCCTCAGTTCACTTAACACCGGTAACTACCCATGCCCATTTTTGGTGACATTAGTCAACTTGACTGAATCACCTAGAGCTATATTTTACACCATCGAGTGGCTAACCCTGCCATGGTACACAGTCTGTGATCTGTGTTCTCCTATCTTGAGGATACTGCGCACCACAGTAGATGTCCAAAGCGGTTGGTCTGTACAACTCTTCCCCCTATAGGGCAGAATGTAGAGTCTGTGGTGCTGCCCACAGCTCCATTCATTGGTGAGTTTGAGATGGAAACAGTCAGCATGTTTTTGGACATGGAAGAAACCCCATGGAGACACAGAGAGAACATGCAGACTCCAAACAGGCATTGGTCGGAGGTCATGATCAAACTTTGCACCTTGTGCATGGGAGGCGAAGACCTTAAACACTAAGCCATCTGCCTTCTTGTATTACTAAGGAAACAACAATGTTTAGGGTTGTTTCCCCATGCCACCTTCTTGTATTACTAAGGAAACAGCAGTGCTAAGGACTGCTTTCCCATGCCACCTTCTTTTATTACTAAGGAAACAGCAATGCTTAGGGCTTCTTCACCATGCTACCTTCTTGTATTATTAAGGAAACAGCAGTGCTTAGGGCTGATTCCCCATTCCACCTTCTTGTATTACTAAGGAAATAGCAGTGCTAAGGACTGCTTCCTCATGCCTCTTTCTTGTGTTACTAAGGAAACAACACTGCTAAGGGCTGCATCCCCATGCCACCTTCTTGTATTACTAAGGAAACAGCAGTGCCAAGGGCTGCTTCCCCATGCAACCTTCTTGTATTACTAAGGAAACAGCAGTGCTTAGGGCTGTGTCTCCATGCCACCTTCTTGTATTACTAAGGAAACAGCAGTGCTGAGGGCTATGTCCCCATGCTACCTTCTTGTATTACTAAGGAACCAGGAGTGCTTAGGGCTGTGTCTCCGTGCCACCCTCTTGTATTACTAAGGAAACAGCAGTGATAAGGGCTGCGTCCCCATGCCACCTTCTTGTATTACTAAGGAAACAGCAGTGCTAAGGGCTGCTTCCATATGCCACCTTCTTATATTACTGAGGAAACAGCAGAACTGACTTGCAGCTTTAACACTCAGTTTCTAACTTAGATTTCTGAACTGTCTCTCAGCCTGTGTGGGAAATAAATATGTCCCAAGTTATTGTTTTAATGGTTGTGATTGTGATTGTGATGTTTTGTTTGAAGGTAGTATATACCTGTTGCATCTCTTACACTTTAGTCATGCTCTTTTAGTTTCCACTCAAAAAACAGAGCCATTCTGTTTCATTGTGTTCATTGCCCTTGTTAGTTCTTAGGGTGATGGTGCTGTCTTACTTTTAGGATTTAGATTTTCTTGGTGCCTTCAGACTTCAATATAGCTTCTTAGTGTTTTGTCTCTTTTTCATCTATTTTTCATTGTAAATGCATATGAGCTTTACCTGCATGTTGTAAAAGCTGTGTTTGCCCAAAACTGATTGGTAATAAACTATTTGAGTTTGGACAATTAACTTACCACCTAATGCTTCCCATCGCAAAGTATCTCAGATTTATATTCATGCAAAGAAATACAGCCTACCTGTCCTTTAACTCTTCATTATTTAAAGGTAGATGTCACTGTTTTATCTGTTTATGCCTTCTACCAACTTGAAAATATATTGACATCAAACTGAATTTAGCAGTTGCTTCATACAGCTTGCCTTGTATTGTTTTAACGTCTGATTGCTCTGTCAGTTTTTTTTTTTAGATTTCTTGCATTCGTTTTATTTTTTATCTTTAATCTTGTGTAGTTTTCTCACTATATCAATAATGTATAGCTCATTTAATATAAACATTGTTGTTTAACATCTCCGTTTATACTTAACCTTGATCTTAAATAATTTGCATCTTAAATTATTTATTAAAGTCATTAATAATTTACCCCAGTTATCCTTGAATTACAACCTCTTACAGCCAATCTAAAATGCATAATGTGATGATTGCAAACAGTTGGCTTCTCGCTGTAGCTAGTTTTGCATTTTGTCTGGTTGTTACCACATGTGTCTGCGTATCCTAATTATGTAATACATATTGATTCCACATTACTTTTTCTGTTGCTTGTTATCTCGTCTGTTTTCATGTCCATATGCATTTTTGGTAGTCCGAGGAATTTGCAGTCCCTGGGAGGAAGCAAGTCCGTTTTAAATGATATTTTGTTGGATAAATCCATTTTCTCTTTTAGCAAATGTTATGTCATATCCCAGCAAGAATATTTCATTGTATGTTTCTTTTACTAATTGTGGAAAAAAAAATGAACAAGTAGAGGAATCTTGTCTAGTTATAACCTTGCCACCATGAGTGGTGAGGAAAAAATAAAAAAAAAGAGAAACTAGTGGTCTTAAAACTTTGTTCATGAGCTCAGTCACAATAATTTCCAAAAATCATGAAACCCAGCTAGTGTTCCAAAGCAACAATTCGTTATTTGTCACAGACAAGCGATCCTCAGTAACAAAAAATCAGAAATATTTTAACAGTGTTAAACGTATCAACTTTTATATACTTAGAAGTAGGTGTGGAAAATATATGTGTTTAATTTTATACCAGGCAAACAATATAAAAAGGGCCATAAAAGTGCATTTTAGAACAGCAAGTACCCACCCCACACTACTGCTGATTACATCACACTAAATCCTAATTAAGGAAAACACTACCTATTTGCAACCCACATTCCAAAATCAGGTAATAATAAAAGCATAACATATACATAAAAATACTTTTAACTAAAATTTTTTTTGGCTAACTAGTGCAGTAAAGCCTTCATCAGGTCTGTGACAAAAACTAAAATCAAGAAAAAAACACACAACTATCTAGCTATAAACATAATCAAACTAGAACGCTGTAAATATAAAAATACATCTGTCTAATAATATCTAGTAAATATCCAGCCATATGTATTAGTGTGTATAAAAACTAAGTTATTAATAGCTCAGAAAAAAAAATGTCAGTGCTTTACAAAAAGAAAACTGGGGTCACTAGCACCTTTACAACTTACAAATATTATAACTAGGTGGTATTTCCAGGTCACCTGTGAAAAGAGCCTTGTGCTCAGAAGGGTTACTTGTTTTAGGGATTACCCTGTGTTCTCTTCTTCACTGCTTTTCACTGCTGTTTCTGCTGCCTAGGTGGCTGCTCTTAGGTCTACATAATAAAGCAGTATCCTCATCTGAATGTTCAATGGTTTTGGTCCTAGCAGTAGCTGTTTGTTTCTCACTGAGTAGTGCATTCAAACACCAGTACTTCATGTAGTGTGTAAATTGTATAGATTTCACATTCTTGCAGTGCTAATTTGGAGAAATTAGATCAAGTCTTAAATGGTGCAGGTTGTAAATTATTTAACATTTGCTAACCAGGAAAGTCCAACTTGGAACAGGCCAGTTTTCAGCGGAGGCCCGGGGAGAAACGCTCCACATGCATGTCTTTGTAACATGGGAAGAAACCAGAACACCCGGAGGAAATCCACACGAATGCAGAGAGGACATGCAGACTCCACACAGAAGGCACCCCATCCGAGAATCGAACCGGAGACCCTCTTGCTGTGAAGCGACAACGGTAAGAATTGTTTTACAGAGCAAGTTTTACAGCAGTTGGTAACAAATGTATTTACTTTCCTTTTTCTCTTCCTGTATTAGTACATATTTGTCTGTAGCGCTGAGTCCCACCTAAAATTTCGATTGTCTTGTGATTGTGGGCACTAATGTCAGTCCTGTGCCAGCAGTTTGAACCCAGCTTAGACTTGTTTCAGTTCAGTTCTTAGTGTTTACTAATCCTCAAATGGTTCTCCTTGAAGCTCTGAGACCGTCAAACATTTTTGTTTTAATTTATTTTAATGGAAGTTTGTTTATTGGGGTAGGGCACTGATCAGCAGTGATGAATGTCAGGCCTAGCCCGGTTTGCACAGAAACTAAACAACATGTAGAACATGACTTCATGAGATCAGAAGTTACAGACATTAGCATACATGACTTTCATTATAAAGACAGAATAAGTCTGTGTAATATATGTAGGTAATATGGGTCCCTATCACCTGATTTGAACCTTAAAAGGTTAAGCTAGGAAGATGGAAAACCCAGAAAATCAGAAAGAACTGGCCTTCTGTTGTGCAGGATCACAGCACAGGGGGAAATCAGGATAGGTCTCCTTTTCCCGCTGTAGTGTAATCTCAGAGTTGGTATATATAATTAGGAGATGGTATGGAAGGCAAGGCAAGGATTGCCCTCTGCAGAAAACATGTGTTCTTTGTGTTATGGTCAGTTTATGATTTTCCAAGGGCTAGAAAAGATCTTATGACTTGTTACAAATGGACTCTCTTTGGCCTTCTGCATTGCCCCCTGTTTTGAAAGCCCTCGTGTATGCATTTACTTCTGCTTCATAGACTCCAGAGTCTCTGCAAAGAAAAAAAAAAAAAAAAGGACAGATTTTTACAAAGTTCCAGAGGCTCAACAATCCATGCACAAGAATCTTCTTTCTGATCCAGCAGTGATTTCTTTGTCAGATGGTAAACCTAAGCTGATTCCTTGCTCCAAGCTTTTGCCTGAAGGAACCAGACCCTTTCAGTGAAGGCTTTTTTCCTCTTCTCAAGGTCCTGTCTCTCTGACAGCTTTCTTTCAGTCTCCTGTACCTTTACAGAAGATGTCTGCAAGAGAGTTTCTTTGAGCCCAGGAGTTTATGGCCTCTGTCATTCCAATGGTTCCCTTGGTCAGGCTACACGTGGAAATTTCAGTGATTCCTCAGATAATTTGGTTACAGCATTGTTGTCCTCTGGCCGTCTCTGTCCCTTCCTTCCCCTGTCTCAGACAGGAGTTCATATGGTTAATTCACCAGATTCCTTTGAATCCGGGTCTCACTTTGTGTGTTCCTTCCTCCACCCAGGAGTTATTTACAGGTATAACAGACCTGGGATGGGGGGGGGGGGCTTCCTCAATGAAATCCAGGGTCCAAGGGGGGGCTGGTCTGCCCAACAAGTCAGAGACCATGTCAACATCAAGGAAATGAGAGCTCTATGGTTAGCTCTACATGCTGTGCATGCTGTCTGGGTTTTGGGTTCCCTCTGGATTTTTCTACACAGCACCACTGGCATGTGGTACATAAGCAGGGGGGCACAAAGTCTTATCCTCTTTGTAGGCTGACTGTCTTGTTGTAAGATTTTGGTGTCCACCATCATTTAACTCTTCAGGTGGTTTAATTCCTTTAGAGCGCAATCTGATGGCAGACCATCTGAGTAGGTTCAAGACAGATTCTCACAAGTGGATGCTTCACAGGGAGTTCTTCCTGTACATTGGCCATTTGTGGGGTATTCTTCAAGTGGATCTTTTTGCAATGCCAAGTCCTCTGGCTTGGAAAGTAGATGTCATGTCTTTTTTTTTTGTTTTGTTTGGTGTAAGGGAATGTTCATGTATGCTTATTCCCTGCTGTATCTGTTACCATGGGTCCTATACAGGATCCTGTGGGACAAGTCCAACATCTTGTTGGTGAGTCACTTTTGGTCCAGACAGCATTATTTTCCCCTTCTCTTTCATCTAGCCAGGGGCAATCACCACAAGTTAACTCACCAAATGGATCTTCGTACAGTTGACTTTCTGGGTGATAGGGCTTTAATTCCTTTTCGAGACCAGTTTCTCAAGGATGTGCTTTGGATTCTGAAGGAGGCCAGAAAACCCACTATGAGATGTTCTTATGTTGGTAAAAGGAAGAGATTTTCTGTTTGCTGTCACAAATATGAACAGAACCCTCTCTGGCAGTGAGTATTCTTACAATTCTTTCTTACTTGTTTGAGTAGCTCACTTCTGGCCTGGCAATGCTCATCTCTCAGCCATTTCTGCTCGTCTGCCTTTCGATCCACCACTTTCTTGATACGGCAGTCCTCGTTTTTTTTGTGTTTTCACAGGGATCGTGTCTCTTTTGCCTAAAGTAGTGAATGACTTGCCTTTGAATCACATCTTCCTTCACTTTTTTACTTCTCCTCAAAAACAGTGAGAGGTTTCTACATTATTTGTATTTGCATAGACAGCACAGATATGATTTAGGTTAAGGTTATTACGAAATCTGATCAGCCTTTTTGTTTTCTTTCATGCCAAGAAATTGGGTTTAGCTGTTTCTAAGCAAACCATCTCCTGTTAGACCTCTAAAGCAATTTCTTTTTGTTATTCTTTTCTGTGGCTTGTAGCTTTCCCTGTTCTGTTGATGCTCATTTAACTAGGGTGGTGGTCTCTTCTGGAGATTTTTCAAGGGACTTGATGCTAATATCATTCTGGAAGCTACTTTATCTTTTGTGCATACCTTTACTAAGCAGAAGTTGGATGTGATTTCTGGGTGTACGGCAGGTTTTGCCAGGTCCGTCCTCCATGGGTTTTGGAGGGCTCTTGTGTTGCTTCATCCTCCTCCCACCATCTTCAGTAGCTGTAGTACTGTCTCTTTTGTAAGGAATACTGCAACAGTGATCAGGAGGGACATAGTACAGTTGTGTAAGCTCTTACCATAACAGTAGATAGCCTGCTTTGTAATGCTGCGATATTCTATCACTCCATCCTTCCCCCCGTTCAGTTTTTGTTGTGCCCTTTCACTGAGGGATCCACCTTTATATATACACTTTTTTTTTTTTGATTTCCTCATGAGTTGCTCTGACCCTCCTGTGGCATTTCAGTTCTGAGGATGTGGTGTTCGTATGCCACTTTCATACTTTATACCTTGCACGTTGGATATATGTTTGATATAGGGCGCTTTGAAGGGCCTAAGGCTTTGGTGTGCTGGTTGGATGTATAGCTGTCATTTGGTAAGGAATACAGTGAAAAGTAGGACATCTACTGTTATGTTAAGATCTGATACAACTGCACTTTACTTTCATTAGACTGTTAATCATATTCATTTTTTTTTCAGTGTGTGCAACACTTTTTACTGTATACTGATTATATACTGTAATTGTATTTGTGAGACCCATTGTTTCCCAAGCAAAAGTCTTTGAATAAGAGTTCTAGAAAACAGTATAAGAAGATCTTAGTGTACCATGTATGACCTTGTCAGGTTGTTTACCTTGGCTTACACCACTGCCCTCCTTTAGACAAGTAAAATTTAAGATTATTGTACACTTAACAGCCAGCAAAGAAATGTACTGCTGCAGTTTAGACCTGAAATTTTATTACTGAAATTAAATATGCAAACATTTGAACCTGTACATTTGGATAATACTAAATTTCTGTCTTGGAAACTGTATTTCTGGTAGCATGATACCTTCCGGGAAGCCATCTTCATTGGTTTAGAGAGGTAAAACACTAGCTTTGACTCGGGCAACCCAAGTTCAGTTAGTGGCTCAGAAACCTGTGGAAGATGGTAGGGGACAGGGGAGAAGTAATGAGGATGTCCTTCAAGGATGCATCTGCAGTCATAACATATGGGTTGTCCTGCCTCAGGCAGCCCTTCGGACGGCCGGATTCCAAAGTCTGGGTCTGGCCTCGGCTGATGTCGCACTTTCCACGACGTCAGAGCGTCTGGGGTATAAAAGCATCAGCCCACGCCATTTCCCTCGGTCTTAATTGCCGCGCGGTGCCTGAAGCAGAAGCTGTTCGCAAGTGCCAGTCAGTCAGATCCAGAGATTTCAGCTACCGAAGACTTCGAAAAAAGTTAAGTACCCCGTTGGGGACTCTTTCTTGCCTCAGCCGATGTCAGACAAAGTAAATAATTGTTTAACTTGTGGGAAACAAATACCTCATAAGGATTTCCATTCTTACTGCCTTCCTTGCTTAGGCCCAGACCACGACGTATCGGCCTGTTTAGCCTGTGCCTCCTTCAACCGACGAACTCTTAGACATCGGTCGGAGTTTGCAGAGGAATTTTTTGGAGCCGCTTTTGCTTATAAAATGCCGTCGGAGACTCCGACTTCGCATATGGTCAAAAAACGCAAGGAAAAGGACCGACACTCGCGGCCCGCGGTTTCGGCTGAAACCACGGCTAGGCCTACCGCGAGTGTCTCGGTTTCAGCCGAAACCGAGTCCTCGGCGATTCCTTCTTCCGAAACCTTAATTCCGACCACCGAGGCCCGAGAGGCCCCGGCTGAGTCGGCTTCAGAACTACCTACCGAAGCTAGTGTTCAGGATTTGTCCGACACCATACCTTTGGACATTTCTACCCCTGCACGTGGGGCTGCTAGGCCCCCAGCTTCTATGTCCATTAAGGCCTTTTCTAGGGCTAAAGCTGCCAAATTTTCAAAAGCTTTGCCTACCAAATCTACTACCCAGAGGCCTTCCTCTAGTTCACAGATCCTCAGCCTGGCTGAGGACCTTATCTCCTTAATTAGGGGTTCACAACCTCACCCAGACAGGGCCTCTCAACCTCCTCCAGACAAAAGGCCCAGGACTGACCCCTCCGAACCACTCTCCTCAGATGATTCCACGGATGGATCTGACTTGTCAGACCACCAGGAAGGGGCTTACTCGCCCTATGAGGATTCAGATGCAGAGGAGTCTATCCCTTCGGCCTCCCCTCCTGAAGAGTTTTCCTTTGGGGAGACTTTGCATTCCATGAGAGAGCACTTTCAATGGCAAGGTCAGGATTTCTCTGATTCTAGAAAAAGATTACGGACCTTTTTGCATTTGCCTCAGCATAGGCCCTTAGCTATACCTCCTGTTCTAAATGTAATTGATGATGTGTACAATGATGTGAGTACAGCCCCTGATACTCTTCCTCCGGCCCCTGCCAAACCTGACAGATATTACAGGGTCCCGGATTCTCATTCCCATCTGTGTAAAGCCCATTCTGCAGACCCAGAAACTATTTCTCAGGGCCCTAAAGGGGTTGCAGCCGCTACTGCCAAAAATCCCCTACCCTCTGATAGAGAGTCTAGAGCTTTAGAGAGATGGGGTAAGAAGGTGTATACATCTGCAACTCTTTCTGTCAGGGCATTAAACTGTCAATTCCATATGATACAGTACCAAGAGTATTTGTTAGATGAATTGAATAAGAAACTTTCCTCACCTGAACCCCTAGACCGTAAATCCCTTCAGGATTTGGTACATAACTCACAACAGGTTAGTAATCATTTCTTAAAATGTGGCTATGATGCACTGGAGGCTTAATTTAGATCAGCTATGACTGGGGCATTTATTCGTAGACATGCCTGGCTGAAGGAGCAATCTTTTCCAGACCATGTCAAAGTTAAACTCCTCGATGCTCCAATGGAGAAACAAAATTTATTTGGCTCCCCTGCTCAGGAGATTCTAAAAAAGGTTGAAGAAAAAGCAAAATCTGTGCAAACAGTTAAAGATTTCCTGCAAGTTCAACCACCGAGATTCAGCAGAAACTGGCCTACAAAAAATTGGTCCTTTCCAGACTCGAACAGAGCCCAGAGAGGCAGGAACAGGCGCTCTAGAGGCAGAGGTCAACCAAAGGGCTCCTACAGAGGCCGTCAGTGGCAGCCTGCCAACCAGAGGAGTAGTGCAACAGCTACAACAACAACCACTACTACAGGACAGACTCAATGACTTGACTCCGATTCCGCCTACCAGGGATCAACTGGAAGCACCCTTGGGCGGAAAGCTGGCTTTATTCTCAAAAAACTGGCATTATATTACAAAGGATACTTGGGCATTGCAAATAATAGACAAAGGATACAGGTTTCACTTCCACACTTTGCCAAAAAGAAGCGGAATGCCAAACCTTCCACCAAATCAGAAGGCAGAGGCTTTAAAACAAATCAGCAAGTTACTTCAGATGAAAGCTATAGAAAAGGTACCATGTTCAGAACAAGGCCAAGGATTTTACTCCAGACTATTCCTTGTGCCAAGAAAAGAAAATCAATGGAGGCCTATTCTCGACTTGTCCTCACTCAACACTTATCTCATTGTGCCAAAATTCAAAATGCTGACTCTACAGCAACTTCTTCCCATGTTAGGCAAGGAGTCTTGGCTGGTGACTCTAGATCTCAAGGAGGCATACCTGCACGTCCCTATCCGACCAAGTTGCAGAAGACACCTCAGATTTCTTGCAGGATCAGAGCATTATCAATTCTCAGCATTGCCCTTTGGCTTATCTACTGCGCTGAGAGTATTCACGAAATGCCTGGCATCAGTAGTTGCACATTGCAGACTACAGGGAATTCAGATTTATCCATACCTGGACGACTGCCTAATACAAGCGAACAACAAGAACAAATTGCTAAAGGACTTGGCCTATACCATACACCTGTTACAGGCTTTGGGATACACAGTCAACATCCAAAAGTCAAGACTACTACCATCCCAAAGGATCACCTTTTTGGGGGCAGATCTGGACACAAGCACCCAAATGGCCTTTCTCACAGAAGAAAAGCAAAAACAACTTCCAGATTACTTCATGATTTTGACAAGATTAACTCAGCTTACTGCAAGGAAAATCCTGCAGGCCCTGGGTTACATGGCATCCTGCATAATTCTAATCCCACATGCCAAACTTCATATGAGGAAATTACAATGGTACCTAAGGAGTGTATGGTCTCAACACAGTCACAGTTTAGAAACCATGATACCAATCATTCCATGCCTTCAAAAGGAATTCCTGTGGTGGGCTCAGGCCTGCCAGTCCAACAGAGGGTTGCCTTTCAACAAACCAAAAGCAAGGCAGACCATCACCACAGACGCCTCGGACCGAGGATGGGGAGCACACATGGAGGACAAATGCATCCAAGGCCTATGGCCTCAAGGACAGCTAAGCATGCACATAAACCAAAAGGAAATGCTGGCAGTGAGACATGCAATCGAGGCATTCAAACCCTTCCTCCAACAAGGACAACTATTAATAAGGACAGCAACACCACAGTCATGTGGTACATAAACAAACAGGGTGGCACACATTCTTACCCGCTATGCCGGATGGCTGTGAATCTGTAGGATCTATGCCTGAACCTCAATATCCAACTACAGGCCCAATTCGTGCCAGGGAAAGAAAATGCACTGGCGGACAGCCTAAGCAGAACTACCATGGATGCACACGAATGGATGCTGCACCCAGACATCTTCAAGCTCATAACAAAGACATGGGGAATGCCGGAGATAGATCTGTTCGCCTCCCCACTCAACCATCAACTGAAGACATTCTGCTCAAGGACATACCACCCGCAAGCTTGGAGGGTGGACTCTCTCTCTTTCAGCTGGAAAGCCCTAACAGTATATGCCTTCCCACCTCTCCCATTGATGCACAAGGTTCTACTGAAAATCAGGGAGGAACAGCCAAAAGTGATACTAATAGCTCCGGACTGGCCAAGACAACACTGGTATCCACTACTGAGAAGCATGTCTCAGACAAAATCATGGCCTCTCCCCCTATGGCCTCTTCTTCTAACGCAAAACAATTTCAAGACCCTACATCCCAACTTGAAAACATTGCAGCTAACTGCCTGGAAAATTCCTTAAATCCCAATCAGACTGTTTTATCTCAGAGGGTGAAGGACATTATCCTGGAAGCTCGCAGGCCTTCCACAAGGAAGACATACTCAGCTAAATGGAAGAGATTTCGCATTTGGAGCACATCAAAGGGCACTGATGTCACAGTGGCAAACTTAGCACATATCCTAGAATATTTAGCAGAATTGTTCCACAATGGCCTGTCCTATTCTTCAATTAAGATTCATGCTTCAGCAATTTCAGCAGAATACAATGAGAATCCACCTATGTTCTCACACCCTCTCCTCAGACAATTTCTGAGAGGGATCAAAAATGTTAAACCTCCAATAAGACCCCCTCTACCTGCCTGGGATCTCAACTTTGTGCTGGAAAAACTGACACTACCTCCTTTTGAACCAGCAGCATCAGCGGATCTACAGTTTCTATCTTGGAAAACTGCATTCCTTCTGGCAATCACTTCAGCAAGAAGAGTATCTGAGTTACAAGCATTAATGGCAGTGCAGCCTTTTCTTATTTTCCACCAGGACAGGGTGTCACTAAGAACCAATTATACTTTTATGCCAAAGGTGGTATCTAGGGTATCCTTGAACCAAGCTATTCACTTGCCTACGTTCTTCCCTAATCCACAGAATAAAGGGGAAAAACTTCTGCACACCCTGGATATACACAGACAACTACGCTACTATTTGGACAGAACAAAAACTAGCAGAAAAACTGACCAACTTTTTGTAGCATATGCTACTGGGGTGCAAGGAAAAGCAATTTCCAAACAGACAATTTCAAAATGGATAGGAAATTGCATTCGCTTTTGCTACTCCTTTCATGGAAAGACAGTTCCTGAAAATATCAGGCCTCACTCCACAAGGGCCACGGCCACCACTACAGCCTTCCTAAGGGGGGGTGGCTACCAAGGACATTTTAGAAGCTGCTACTTGGACCTCCATGCATACATTTGCCAAGCATTTACAATCTACCTTTATACTCTAGATCCAGAGCAGGTTTTGCAACTGCAGTCCTGCAGGGGATCTTAACTACACCATCCTTTTCTTAGTACCTCCACCCCCAGATTGGCTATGGTATTCTACCCATATGTTATGACTGCAGATGCATCCTTGAAGGACATAGTACAGTTTTGTACCTAGCATAAATGTAGATGTCCGATAGGTATGCATCTGCAGTCAGGATTACCCTCCCTCCTTCCCCTCTTTGGTATTCCTAGGGTGCTTACCCCTCTTTTAGCTAGCTGGGGGAATCTATTATGGTGTATTTGTTTGTTTATTCATGTATATAATTTGCAAATGTTTGGAACTTTTCAGCATTTATCCAAATTTAGCCTTCCTAGAGGGCACCTGGCATCTGGGGCAAGAAAAACTGAGGGAAATGGCGTCAGCTGATGCTTTTATACCCCAGACACTCTGACGTCGGGGAAAGTGTGACATCAGCCGAGGCCAAACCCAGACTTTGGAATCCGGCCGACCGAAGGGCTGCCTGAGGCAGGACAAACCCATATGTTATGACTGCAGATGCATACCTATCGGACATCTACATTTATGGTAGGTACAAAACTGTACTTTATGCCTCTTGCTTTTCCCAGGGGATAGGTATAAGGGGATGATGTACCAGAGGCATGGTGCACATCTCAAATTGGAAGAGGAGGGGACAGGTAAAAGCTGCCATTTTGAGAAATTGAATATGGAGATATGTCTGCCGTTGGGAACAGGGCGGACCTGCTTCTAGTAATAGTTTCTTATTGCTGTCTTCAGCTTACAGGAAACATGCCAATATGTAGAGGATAGGGCATAACTTGCAAAATTACTCAAGCTACAACTCTCAGCAGCAGTGGTGTCTCTTGCCTCTCTAGTTGTATTCTTCAGGATTGCTGATCCATTATGGAAAGGTTGGTGACCCTTATTCCACTTGGGTTAAAATGGACATAGAGATCTGCAAGGCTGGAGACTGTCCTAGAAGGTACCACTTTGTAGAGGGGGGACATCACCACATCCATGCAAAAACATGCACAGGTTGGGGTTGGTAAAGGCGCATAATGTTTTGCCAGGAGGATTTCATAAATGCAGGAATTGGCGCATTCGCCTCTTTATCCATTGTTATGTGATTGTAGGGTTTCATTGAAGACCGTCTTTCTTGGTGCCTATGGTTTTATCTTAAAGGACCCCCAGATTTATATTTTCAGATTTATGTCCACTTTCCAGTACAGGGAAAAACTGGGAGATACTTTTAATGGTTGTAGACATGTTAAGTACTAACCGAGTGGAATTACCTTCTCAGAAAAACAGGTCAGTTATTTTAATTTTTTGCTAAGCACCTCCCTACCATCAGAGTGATGCCAAAGTGATATGCCCTTATGTCCTATTCATGGTGATTAAGGAGACTGTAGAGGTGCACCAGGAATGTTTTTGGCAGAGAGTGGGGTGGGGGGTGCAGCAAAAGCAAATTGGAATACAATATTAGTAGTACAGACTAATAGGCAGCAAACTGTAATAATCTGGGAAGCTGCATTTTATTTTTCTACAGAAAGTGTAGCAGAACTCTCTAAGGAGTAAAGAGGGCAGACTCTACCAGAGCAGTAGTTTATTTTGCAAACCTTCTTAATTTCTGCACAAGGTATATGGAGGCTGATGCTTCACAATGCATCACCACATTTATCAGTCACTGTAAGCTACATTGATGAAGTCCTAAACATAATTTGGATAAAAGTGCAAAATCCAATGAAAATTATTGAGGTTAACTGCGTGGGACTTATTGGTAGTTTGGCTTAGTTTTTTTCCCACCCTAGAACTTTGTTTTTTCTTGCCTTAATACTGAAAGCTGCATTACTAGTCTGAGTCAGACATGATGTGCAAGGCCTGTCATTACTGGTCAGTGATGACAAGTATCAGCTTCTCAAGGTTTCAGAAAGGTACTGCTTGGGATCATATTTACTTATTTTTATCTATCGACGTTTATCTGTCTATCTGTCTACACATCTATCCTTTGTTGGTGGGGTTAGTGTCACTAACCTATTGGCCTCTTTTCAGGGGAGACATGAGGTTGTGTTTCTGTTATTGAGGGACATTTGGTCAGGGCATTGGGGAACTTCCTGTACTCGTTAGGAGAGTGCTTGTTCTGTTCCTAGCTCAGTGGTGGCTGCGTGAACAGCACTCAAGGAGATCCAAGATTGCAGATAGCACAGAAGCAAATGCTGGTGCAATATCTGAAGCTTTACAATATTCTGAGGAACTGTTTCAGCAGAATTTGTTTTATTGAAAGAAAACGTGCAGAAACAATGATTGTTTTTACAACCCTCCAGTCGGGGGTTGTGAGATGATGTTTTGGGTGAATTGTTGCAGAGTGAGCTGGAGAGTGGAAATGTGTTTCATGGGATGAAATTATGGACAAAATTCAATCTGAGAATTGGAAGCTATTTTGAAAGATTACCAGACAAAGAAGTCATATGCTGAGACTGTTAAACTGTAGGGAAAGTGATGAGAGATGAACAGAGGAAAGCAAATGTCAACAATCAAAGGAAATTTATGCTGAGAATTCAGAGCAAAGAGAAAGAAATGGACAGGTGTGACATTTGGGATAATTTCATGGGAGTAAAGGCTCAAGAAGTAAGAGCTTGTATTCTTCTTCATAAAGAGACTTTTTTTCCAACATTTTTATTAAATTTCCACAAATGAGAAAGGCAATCTTACATTTATATAAATGAAAAACATGCAAAATGATATCTCTTCAGTTGCAAACAGTTTACATCAGAGACAACATTGAAACAACTATAGTTGTAAACATTATAAATCATTTATAAACCTTCCAGTCAATGTCAATTAAGCATTATATAGGTCATTCAAATCCCGCCTCATAAACCTCATTTCTGCTCTGCATGTACTGTTCCCACAATTCCCATGTTTTTCTGTGTGGTTTGCTCATTCCCTTTTCTAAAGATCCCAGTTCCAGTTGTTTTTTCTCTGTTACTATATTCACTACTTCTAGTAATGTTGGTCTAGACTTGGATTTCCATTTTCTATTAATTGCTTTTTTGGCAGCCACCATAATTAGACTCAGCAAGGCTTTACTATGTCTAGGCAATTCCGATTCTGTAACAACTCAAATCATCTCCCCAGTCATTCCAATCTGCCCACCCAGCATCCCCGACAGAGCGGTCCACAGGCAATTCCAAAAGTCCACCAGCTCATCACACCTCCAAAAAACATGTTCCCAGTTACCTCTTTCTTGCCCATCACACCTCCAACATTTGCTATCCACCTGAGGAAACATTCTTTGGGGTCTACTTGGGGTATAAAAATACTTATGTAAACATTTCCAGGCAAAGATCCTAAATCTTCTACACTTTGTTGCATATTTGGGAGATATACATATATCTCCACATTGTCTCTTTGTGAATTGCTTATCCAGTCTCTCTTCCCAATCCTTTTTAAGCTCCTCTGATTGATTCTTATAATTATCATGCAGCATTTTATATACTTTACTAATATCCTGGCAGATCGATTCAGTGCCAACTTCACCCCCTAAATGGCCCATCTCAGTACTGGAAGATTGCCAAATTCTGGTAATAACGGCCACACAGGTAAAAAACGCACTCTCCAAAGCTAAGAATACAGCATCCATGGGACCAGATGACATCCCGGGCTGTGTACTACATGAACTACAAAATGAACTGGCACCTCACCTAAGTGTCATGTTTAATCATAGCCTCACCACAGGCTTCGTGCCCACTGAGTGGCACATAGCCACAGTTATCCCACTCCACAAGGGGGGGATCCACCTTGGATCCTGGGAACTACCACCCAATCAGTCTGACGAGCCTGATCTGCAAGGCCATGGAATGTATTATCATGGAACTTATAAACAAAGACATTGGCAGTCTTCAAACACTGGACCCCACCCAATTTGGGTTCGTGAAGGGCCGATCTGGTCTCCTGAACCTGATTGACTTCTTTGAATCAGTCTCCAGAGCCGTGGATGAAGGTAAGATGGTCCACACAGCCTATCTGGACCTCACCAAGGCCTTTGACACCATCCCCCACTCTGGAATCATAGATAAACTTACTAAGCTGGGCATTAATCCCTATGTCACTTGATGGGTTGCCAACTGGTTTACTGACAGAACCCACACCGTAAAAGTAGCTGACTCCAAATCCAGCTCCAGACAAATGACAAGTGGAGTACCTCAGGGTTCAGTCCTGGGACCACTTTTGTTTGAAATCTACTTCTCTGAAGTACAGGCCAATCAATGCTAAGGGACTCTGGCTAACAACGTTCGCAGATGACTGCAACCTGGGAGCCATTATTGAATCTCCAAATGATGTGGATACTCTACAAAAGAGCCTTACAGAAACAGATGCTTGGTGCCAGAGCCATGGGCTCAAGCTCAATGCCAAGAAATGTATAGTTATCTCCTTTGGGAAAAAACATGTACCCATGAATTACCACATAGGTGGCAGTACACTAAACACCGAAAGTGTGATAAGAGACTTAGGGACACAGGTGGACAGTGGTCTCACCTTTGATGACCACATCGCCACAACAGTCAGGAAATCCTTCTATGTGGCACACCTCATCACTAAGGGCTTTTCATCCAGAAAAAAGGAGGTCATTGTCCCACTGTATTCATTCCTCATTAGACCTATTATAGAATACAATGCCTCATTTGGTATGTACCTCTCAAGACACCTGCAACAACTGGAAAGGGCGCAGAAATACCTCACAAAAAGAATCACAGGCCTAAAGCAGATGCCCTATGCTGACTGCCTTAAAAAACTCCAGCTATACTCTTGTCACATGTCATCTACTCAGAGACATCTCTGCTTAACATACAAGGCCATGTCAAACCCAGAGCTGTTGGACATGCTACACTTAAAGAAATCACAATCCCTCAGTGCCACACACTCCAGGGATCTAAATCTTGTCATCACAATAAACAAAACGTGTTGGGGGGGATAGGTTCCTGACCCAGAGACTCCAGAATAGATTGCCCATACATGAAAAGCAGAGTGCTTCTTTGGCCCTCTTCAAAAGGAACCTTGATTGGATGGGAGAAAGGAAATTCACCCCGGGGATCACGTCAGTCGCCCTGCTAGACAGGGGTCCAGGAAGTAAATAGTGTGGGAAGAAATAGCCAGGGAATTGTTATGGCTAGGCTTGTATAGGCCCTAGGGCCGATAGCCTAGTACCAACCTATGAACCTATTCCTTTTTGAATGTCAGATTCTGTTCTAGATTCTATTAAAAACTCTACCAGTGCTGGTCTTTCATTTAGGAGCCTCCTATTTC
>NC_056735.1:1626943365-1626960865 GCF_019279795.1 Protopterus annectens | reverse complement strand
GTCAGGTAATCATTGAACTGCATTGTACTGCATTCTTTATTTGTTTTGTGAAGCCTGTTTGTTCCTATGTAAATGGCTTCTTCTATAGAGGCTGGGTCAGTTTTTAGCTTATTCAACTGTTAAAGGTGTTTGACTTTCTTTCCAGCAAGCAGTACCTGTTTTTTGTGAAAATATTTCAATTATTTACAAGAACTCAAAAAAAGTGTAGTGAAAAGGAAAACTCTGAGCTGATGGTGCTTTGACTGTGACTGATGTAAAAATCTGTAATTGGAAAGAATGTTATGAAATATTAGAACACTGAGACTGAGCATGAAGAAGGGAAAGAAAAAGTGGTTTCCTCATCAGTGTAGTAGGAGCTTAGACATCTTCTGACTTTTGAAAAGCCCAGTTTAAAAAAAGTAATCTGCAGCTGGTGTATTAAAGCTCCCTAAACTTAGTGAGAAAGGACAAAGATTATAGTTTGACTCTGGTACAAAGCAGCTTACTGAATCTGTCACAAAGTGTGCAGCTGAACTGATAAAAGTTGTCCACGACTAGAGTTATGGAGAGACATTACAACAAACTGTGAGAGTCATCACTGTTAAATGATGAAATGTGGAGAAGGTTTTTTGGAGGGTATACTGTTATTAGTTGAAACCAAACTGCTTGAAACACGTTTGTTTGCCAACAGTTGCATGAATTAGTTGTTAGTATGTAAAATGTAATGGTATGTACTCTGACTAGAATTAATTTTGTGGAGTTGTGAAAATCACAAAATCAAAAGTTCTTTTTTGTACATGTGCGCATATGCATGTTTGTGTTATTACAGGTGGCATGGCCCTCACACAGAATCAACTTTTTCTTTTTGCAAGAGGAATCCCCCCCCCCCCCCCCTCCACTGACATTCTTTATTTTGCTCACTCTGAGGGCTTTCTGGTGTCAGAACTGCACCCAGAGACTCAAAAAACATGTTTAATTAATCATGGTTTGGTGTTTCCTACATTTTAACACCACTCTGGGACTATTTACAGGTTTTTAAATATTTTTATACATAATTTCTGAGTCTGACCACATGGGGTCTGGCATCTTGAAGTAATTCTGATTGTTTAGTCTGCCTCTAGATATCCCATAATTCAGTGCTTGTCTGTAAAATATTGCATCACGCATGCCTCTTTCTTCCTAAAGCTCCCGTCACTGCACTGATTTTTTATGCATACACTGTTGCCTTTCACTCAGTTAGTTTTAAGTAACATTTCATGCCATTCAGTGACTAAACACAAACAGTGCAAATGCCACAGAACAGACTTTCAAAGTGCTTTTTACTGCTGCTTCTTTTTAGAATGACTAAACTGCAGTCTTTTGTGAAGCCTGAATTTGTACTACTTTGACTCATCTCCCATCCCCTTCACACCTAACTTCCCTAGCTGTCAAAGTCGCAAGGGTAATTTTTGCCATTACCTACTGTGATTGATAGCTCACAGCAGGTTACTTGACTCATGTACTGTTTCTTTGTTCTAGCCTTTACTTTTTTATGAATAGGGGAAGGACCAGGGAGCTGTGACATCACAGCATGGGTGGGTTTTTAGGACGGTAGTAGTGATGTAATTTTGGGGAGGAAAATGGCCAGAAAACTACCTGTATCCAGTGGCCTTGATGACATTGGTGAATTGGAGACTTTTCCAGGGTGGGACAAAAGTTTTTTGAAAGTGAAACCAACACAGTACCGTAAGGTACTGTTCTAGTGGAGAGAAACAGTCAATTTTAAATATTTTAAATGCCGTATTGTTGTTTATTCATAGCAGGGACAGTAGATAGGGAGAAAAAAAGACAGAAAAGTTGAGCTTTTAATAATAGAATCCCATTGTTATCCTTTAAAAAAAAGTACATACTGTCTTGCTGTTTTTCCAAGGTGCTGCGATCTCAGAGTTCAGATCTCAGTGCTACACTCTAGCCTTTGGACATCCTTGCAACACATAGAAATAAAAGAAGCACAGAATAGTCAATACACTGAGCAAACAGACCTGAGCAAATTAAATATTGAGCACTTAGGATACGAACACCTGAAGGAAACCTCTTGTCAGAAACGGAGGTAATCTTTAAACATGCCTTAAAGATTGCTGTAGCAGTGGAAGTGACAAAGATGTCCAAGATTACAAGGTGTATAGTAATGTCATGTAACGCTGTACAAAGACATAATTGTGTGGGCATGTACCCAAGAGTACGGTACAGCAGCAAAGCTAATTCGTGTTAACATGTGCCTTGCAGCACTGTACAGGGCAACAGACTGTAAAAAGAAAAATGCCATGTATGTGGTAAAATTGGGCACATAGCAAGAGCTTGCAGGGATAAGAAAACACATTTTAAGAAAGCAGTTTTTGAGCTGAAGAGGAGATGGATTTTGTCTTTGGGAATTGCCTTAAATGGTTCAAAGGTTTTAATAAATGATACAAAATCTGGCACATTGCAGCAGTGTTCTATGTAGCTTAGCACACAGACATACACTGACAGACAAAACAGTGCATTTTTCATCTGGATACCATTTCGAACTGAATCAGCAGGTAGCTCTTTAGTTGGTATGCACATCATCTAGTTACATAGTGTACGAATACACAAAACATGTCATCCTCCTCTTGCTTTATCTGTAAATGCTCTGTTAACTAGTATTTTTTATATTTATTTAAGTAACATATATTTTGAAAGTTCGAATGCATCACTGAACAAAGTTCTAAGTAGCAATGCATTAAATACCATTTAAAATGTTAACTCTTCATTTCTGGACTAGGAAAATTTGAATATTCTGTCTGGCCACCACTGAAACTAGAGAGAGCATCATGGCTGTTTCCACGGAAACTCATTTCATCAATGAGTCTTTCCAGTGAGTAGGATGTATGCATTTCATACATAGAACATCTATGCTGGGTGGCAACAGGTAAATTTGAAGAGTCCAAAGGACGTCTGTAGTCTTGCACAACAGCCGGCGGTACAAATTCTTCAGCTGTGACTTCCAGAGGGTACTCTGTGATGTAGCAGTGCTCATTTGGAGGCAGATAGCTGCCTGAGTGTTCAGATCAGCTGAACTTTACTGTACAGATATTTCTTTTTCTGATCGGAGCCATTTTGTTTCAGTTTTGCTCTGTTTTTGTTGCTGCTGTAATATACTGAAGTACACTGTGGTTGAATCATGTGAAAAGTGCAACCGTAATACTAGACATCACTGCTTCATCTTAGAAAGCTTAGCTGATGTTGGCATTTGTTCAGTTTAAAAGCTGCTGTAAGAGAACCTAGAGGCCGATTAGGAATTTTCAGACTCTTGAGGATGGTATTTTGTGAACACCCACAGCTTCTATCAAGTTGGGAAGGCTTTTTTTGAACATTTGCCTGAACATTAGTGCTTTGTGTGAACATTTCTGTATTTTGCAATGGTGAGGTGTTTTGTTTATTGTTATTTCGTCATGATGCCTGTGACTATTTCTTTAACTATTCTTTCAGGGCTACATGAATGCTTTTCTGCTAAATGAAGCATGAGAGATATTGGACATACTTCTGTAGATGACTGCAGTGTTTAGCATATTTTTGACAACTGTTTTTGTCAGTGTTACGCTTTGTAGGCATTTATTAGTTGTTAAGCAGCCATTATGATGGCTGTTTTCACTTGTCACAATTTTTTTTTAAATTATATTATCCACTGTTGCTTAGTAGTTATCTTCTAGCATGAAGATGTTCATGTTTGTCTTTGCTCCTAAGTATTTTTTATACCAGATTTTATTTCATTTTTAATTGGTCTAAGTACTGTTTATTTACTCTTCAACTTGTTGCAAACTGCTATGGATAAACACACTATAGTAAAGTTGAAGTTAAAGGTTTCCCTTATAATAAGGATGGGAAAGTCTATGCTGTTATATGAATTTTCCTTCTTGTTTTCAAGTTCACTGTCTTGTGTATATTACTATTACTGGTTCAGTGTGCCCCTTCAAAGACAATTCATAATTATTTGTGACCATTATGTAGCTTCATCCTCAGGAGCAGAACTTCTGAGCTGGCAACCTCTGAGCTAACCGTATTCTTCAAATAGCTATTTTCAGATCTGGTAAAAAATAAGTTGCGTATGGATGTCATGACATAAGCATTTCTTTTGAAGACAAATGTGTCATCACTTGTGGGGTAATTCTGTTATTAAAGAATGGAGACTGTTTTGTTTCTGCTTTCTCACCTGTCATTTTCTTCAGCCCTTCCTTCAGAGCCTGTACAAATGTTTACTACCAGGCCATCACATAAAGTGAGAAATGTAATGAGAGGTCTGATGAGAAGTGGCCCCTCTCTTGTAACAGACTGCATGCCGCAGACATTAGGACCAGACCTTGTCTACAAGTCTTTAGCCTGTCGGTGTCTGCCCCCTGCTGCCATTATGATTGTCATGTCTCAACTTCCTCCACTTCTTGATTTCTCATGTGTTCATTCACTAAGGAAAGGACTTGTTCAAGCTTTCCATTTCTTTGTTGTTTTATTAAAACATTGTCCACTTTCGGGCACATTTAATTCCTGTTTGAAGGCTAAAGTCATAAATAAGGCCTTTCCTTTTACTTTTCTCTGTTTTCTTTTGACATTTTCCTTTCCTCTCCTATTTAGCATGAAGGCCCATGGCCTGTATTATCCATTCAGCATTAAGACAAATCCCCTGTTTAAACTGTACCCTTGGATTGGGTGCATTGCTCCAGGTGACACAAATTCCTACTGTCTACATTGTCTTGGTAAGAAATGCAACCCCGTGCAGTGCTTAGCTTGCAGAGGATTTAACTGGGTACTTGCAGGAAATCCTAGGATAAGCAGGCCATCTTGGGTTTATAGTAAGCCAGTGATATGTTAACCACTGTATGCTTAGCCAGCAATATTAAAGAACAACCCTTGAAGGTGAGGTAATAGTTTAGATTAGGATGGTAGGAGTTAGAGGTAATTTGATATAGACAGACTAATTCCAATGAAAAAAACACTTCTTCACTGGATTATGCTAGGAGGAATGTAAATGGGGGGGGGGGGGGCAAAGAGAAGGATAAGAGACATAGAGAGGAAATAAAGGAGGACTGAGATGTCAGAATGTTATGGTTAGAAGTTTGTAGCCAGTGACTTCTGGGATGAATTTATAGGATCCCATCAAAAAGTCTAATGTTTTGAATGTTACTAGGGTTTACACTGTCTGAATTGTATAGGGAGCTTACACAGAAAAGGGAGGTGATGAGTGATGATTTTATCCCTGAATCAGGACTTTGTTGATCTTTTGCCATAGAACTGGGTCTTTGGAAGGAGTTCCTTTTCATTGAAAAGGAGGTCATAGATCTGAAGGCAAGGCACAGAACTGGTCCAGAAATTAAGGGCGATGCTTTTAGTCTATCCAAATAAGGATAGTTCTTTAAATGTTCATTTCTTTTGGTTATAAAATGTTAAGTGTTGTAGTTCAAAAAGGTGTTTAAAGGTATACATGCCAGTTGGAGCAATATTTTCTTTGATGGGGTAAAAAGGGAATTAGGATGGACTGGTAATAGATAAAAACACTTGACCAGATGAGGTGACAGGCAGAAAGTTTCCTGATCATGTTGGAGATATGCTGGCTCAAGGGTATTTTTTTGTCTATGTAATTTCCAAAATCCTGGATCATGGTGTCATTCTTAAGATTAATCATGTGTGCGATACTTTGCAAGAGCACTATTTTTATCAAAGTTTGACTGTACTACATTTTTTTTTCATTTATGATGAGACTGTGATTAAAGCACTAACTATTAGTGTGACTAAGGCCTTGTCTGGAGAAATTTAGGATGATTCCTAACTTGCAGTCATCTGCAAGTTTTGTTAGCCAAAGGTTGTTAGCATTTGGTTGTACTTCAGAGAAGCATATTTCAAAGAAGAGAGCGTCTAGGACAGAAATGTGAGGGTTGTCACTTATCTTATATTGCTATTTGGAAAAGGTATCATTTATTCTGATTGTGTATGCTTTGTTTGATAGCTGTTCAGCAATCCAGTAAACTAAAAAAGGATTAATGTTAACTTTTTTGTGGTGCCAGAATAGGGAATGGTATTGTATTCTAAGGCTAAGTCCGGATCAGAAATGAGGATGGGAAGTCCCTTCATCTAAAGCTTTGGTGACATTTTCAAAGAAGATAAGATTAAGATGGCACAATCTACCCTTGAAAAAGCTGGACTGCAAAGGGTCTAGAGTCTATACATCTAGTATCTCCTTATAGATTAGTTCTGCATTAATACTTTCCATGGCTTTAGAGGTGAGATTACTAAGACTTAACAGTACTAAAGTTATTTGTTTCAATGGGAAAGCAGTCAGCCATTATGGAGATGGATTACTATGGGTCTTTCCCATTTCTTAGGTACATATTCAGTGAAGACACTTGATTGAAGTTGTTTTGGGTGAGTTTTGGCTTGGTGATGCTTTAAGCTTACCAGTAAACAGCCAGATATGCTCTCTGGACCTGTGGAGGTGTTTTGGAATGGGTGATTGAAACTTGATCAGTAGTAATGTGGAAGGGTCGGGGTATTGGCCTGTGATGGTGTGTGTGTGTGTGTGTGGGGGGGGGGGGGGGCTAAGATTATAGTATATGGAGTGAAGTTACAGCTGAATTTATTAACCAATATGTTAGCTTTGGATTCTGAGTCATTGTGAACAGTACCATTTACAATGTGTTCCGAGCACACCAGGGTATTACGGCAAATCATGATTAGGTATTCTCTTCCTCCAGGGACATAGTGTGAGGGGACCTGTAGATGCTGGTAAAGTAAATGTTTGTTTTGTTAAATGTGATCTTGACCTGTACTTAAGGTGTTGAGGCTTTTGGAGCTGAAACGGCTGGGTAATCTTTTAATAAGGTGGAGATTATTTGATTGGGACACTTTGTTATGAGATCTCAAAAAAATATGAATATGTCCCAGTTGCTGTAGTGGTTCTGAACTGGTGATAGGAGGTGAACTCCAGAATAGAAGTGCCTTTGGTAGATTAGATCTAGGTTTTAGTAGCTTCACAGATTTATATACCTTCCAGGTAAAGTACATTTTCTACGTCAGACATTTTGTCCCAGATGCTTGTTTTGAGCAGAGCCACTCTGATGTCGCAGATCAGAATTTATCATTTATCATGAAGGGAAGGTAGTCCACACAGCCTACCTGGACCTCGCAAAAGCCTTTGACACAATACCCCACTCGGGCATCATAAATAAGCTCACCAGCTTAAATATCAACCCCTATGTCACAAGATGGGTTGCAAACTGGCTCAGGGATAGAACCCACATGCTCAGAATTGTAGGTGCCATGTCAGACTCTAAACCAGTTACAAGTGGCGTCCCACAACTCTCAGTCCTGGGACCTCTCTTGTTCGGTATATATTTCTCTGAGGTACAGGCTAACACGGGAGGACTATGGCTGACCAAGTTCGCAGATGACTGCAAATTGGGTGCCATAATCGACTCACTGACTGACACAAGCATCCTCCAAAAGGGTCTCACAGAGACGGATAACTGGTGCCAGAGCCATGGCCTAAAGCTAAATGCCAAAAAGTGCATAGTCATCCCCTTTGGGAAAAACAAAGTGCCCACAAATTACCACATAGGTGGTAATCCATTAAGTACAGAAGAAGTAATTAGGGATTTGGGGACCCAAGTAGATAGCAATCTCTCCTTTGACAATCACGTTGCCAAAGTGGTTAGAAAGACCTTCTATATAGCCCACCTTATCACAAAAGGGTTCACATCTAGATCAAGAGAGGTCATTGTGCCCCTCTACTCATCACTCATCAGGCCCATAATTGAATACAATGCCCCATTTGGGATGTACCTTACCCGACACCTGCAGCAACTGGAAAGACCCCAAAAGTACCTCACCAAGAGGATCAAGGGACTCAAACAGATGCCCTACGCAGTTAGGCTAAAGAACTCCAGCTCTACTCAGTTGCTTACTGCCTACTCAGAGCCGATCTGTGCCTGACGTATAAAGCCATGTCCAAACCAGAATTAATGGGCATACTCCACCTCAGGAAATCCAAATCCCTTAGAACTACATGCTCCAGGGACTTAAACCTCAGCACAGAAATAAATAGGACATGCTGGAGGGACAGATTCATATCCCAGAGGCTCCCCTCACTCTGGAACAAAATCCCAATCCATGTTAGGCAGAGCCCCTCAATGACCCTCTTCAAGAGAAATCTTGACGAGTGGATGGGAGATCATAGGTTTACCCCTGGGATCTCTTCTGTGTCCCTACTAGACAGAGGCACAGTAAACTAACCTTAAAAGGGCTATCTTCTGTGACCTACTATACAGAGGCACAGTCAACTAATCTAAAAGGGAGGCAAAAGCCAAATACACTCTGGCTAGGCTTATAAATGCCCTAGGGCAGATAGCCTAGTATCAACCTATGAACCTATGTTGGAATGTGTAGTCTTTCTATGTTTATGCATTTGTTAATTGGGTAGTTCCCACTATCTCTGCTAATTTGCAGTGACTGTCTGGGAACTGACATTGGAGCACACTGAATGTCCTTCAAGGTGAGAGGTCATATCATCACTGTGGCCTAGGCAGCACTGGTTCTTCCTATTGCTTCAAATGCATTTTAAGAGGGCTTTTAAGTTTTCCATTTTTTTATCTCTCTGACATGCTCTTGTAACCTCAACTTGAAAGTCCTGTTGTTCTCCCCAATTTGAAACTTATTACAGGGACATTTCAAACCGTACACAATACATTCTGTATCAGTCAGTAAGACCCAAAATGTTAGAAAACAAATGAAAACAGTAATCAAGACTATTAACAGAAATTTGTGTGATATAACAGAAGAAAATAGGACATATTACTGTGAGGCTAAATTAATAACAGATAAAATCTTACCACAGAAATACAAGGCAGTAAGGGAAAGGAAGGGAAGAAATCAGATGCCATCATGGAAGCATAAAATGTTAGAAAACAGATGAACAGAGTAATCAAGATCATTAACAGAAATTCATGTGATAGAAGAAAATAGGACATATTACTGTGCAGCTACATTAATAAGATAAAATCTTACCACAAAAATACAAGACAGTAAGGGAAGGGAAGGGAAGAAATCAAATGCCAACATGGAAGCATCAAATAGAGAAAACTGTAAAGCAATTAAGATGAGAAGTGTCATTGTTCTAAGAGTATAGAAGAGAGAACAGATCAACCAAATACTTGGAAAGATGGACATGGCAAAAGCAATGTGCAGCATCAGAACAGACCAGGATCTATTGTACACTATTGCAACTGTTAAACTAAAGATATCAGCACAGGCAGAACAACTTAGAAGATATGCAGGTAAATATAAATGAAAAGTACAAAATAAGCAATTTATTGATGACCCAAAAAGTTTTATGGAGAATTGGGAAACAAAGCAAAAGGAAAGGAAACACCATCAAAAAAGAAGAAAAAGACACTTTGGAGGAATATTTTGAAGACTCTATGGAACATAAAAAAATGGTGAATGGATAGAAGTAGTAAAAGAAACAGTAAGACGGTCATATGTACAGGATATGAAATGGGATGAAGTATCAGCCAGAGAAAATGACACAAAATTAAAAAATGTTCCTAGATGGAAAACCACAAGCCCAGATGTAGTATCTAACCTCTGGCTAAAAGTATTAACGTATTTACATAAAGATTTAACCCAAGTAAGAGCAACTTATATATGCATCCCGAACAGACACCAACCTGGTTTACAACACCATACTCCTCCTTAAGGGTGAACCTGCCAGCTATCCTAAAAATTATAAACCAGTAACTTGCCTTCTGATGATGTATAAACTATATATTGGAATTAATGCTGAAAGAGTTTGTCTTTTAGAAGAAACTCATTCATGGCAGTAGATTAAAAGGATAAAAAGATAAAATCATATAGAAGAAAGGATCATTTATTTAAATAAAGTCATAATGGAGAATTGTAAAAAGTGGAACAGTCTAAGTATGTCATGGATAGATTACAAAAAAGCATTTAACAGCATCCTACATTCATCTGTAAAGTGCTTACAGATGTACAAGATACACCCTACATTGATCAATTACATTACAGTGATTATGAAACAGTGGCAGGCCACTTTATAATTAGGCTATGACAAATGATAAATTATTATCTCAGGGATAAAAATTCAATTGGGGATATTGCAGGGTGACTCTGTCACTGCTGCTTGTTTGTCTTGCCCTTAATCCATTAAACTGTCTACTCAACAGTTTAGGTCATATTTACAGTTTGGCTCTCAGAAAACAACCAAGTATAAAGGCTTCTCATCATCTTTTTGTGAATGATTTAAAATTGTATAGTTCATCAGATGAGGAGCTGAAAGCACAACTGCAGTTAGTTAAACAACTTTTTCATATAATTTAAGAATGTCATTTGATGTTGATAAATATGAAAAGCAACATTGAAAGCAGGAAAGCTGCAGTGCCAAGAAAATATCAGTTTGGGACAGGAAAATGATATTAAGGAATTTGAGCAGGATGAAGTGTATAAATATTTGAGAAATGATGAATGATCGACAATAAAACATGAACTAACGCAAACAAAACTCAGAAAGGAATGTTGTAGAGGACTAAAAGTAATGCCAAAAACAATCCTGACATTTAGGATCAAATTCCAAGCTATAAACCAATTTGTTCTTCCTCTTATACTTAAAGTTTTGGGGTGATTGATTGGTCCCAAAAGGTATTGGATTAGTTGGACAGGAAAATAAGAAAAATGCTTCACACTTACCAAATGATGTATAAAAATCATTGTGTACAAAGATTATATATTCTTCATTATGAAGGGGGTATGAGCCTCTGCAAAACTGATTACATGTATAGATCTGCAATTGTAGGACTGCATGCATATCTGCTGACTTCACCAGATAAAAACATAGTGAAAATTTTGAAGCCTGAGGAGAACAGGCCTAAGATGACTTCCTACTTAGTTTACCAGAAACATATAGCTGTAAAGCAGGAATGGAAATCAGACCAGAAGTAGACAAAAATCAGGCGGCAACTGATTGTGCCAAAAAACAAAAGAAAGAATATAAAGAAAAGGATCAGATAAGAAGGCAAGAAATTTACTTGCAAGTACAGAAAACTCTTGGAGCAACCTCATGTTGATCAGGATCTGATGCATTGCAGGAATGGTTGAGGCGAGGTGACTTTAAACCAAAAGATGAAAGGTTAATATTGGTGGCCAGGATAGTGGATTACGTGTACATTGGTTTACAAAGTCCGTTGTGGGCGAAACAGACGAGCACAAGCACTGTAAAACAGAACTGAAAACAGTTCCATATATTGTCTATGGTTGTAATACACTAGTGACAGAGAGGGCCTGTATAACGAAAGCAATAATAATGTTTCAGGAATGTTGCAGTGGGGATTGTGCAAACAGTACAATATTGAAGTAGTTAAGAAGCATTGGCAACATAAGCCACAAAGCATTATGGAGAATGACAAAGTTTGTCATAGGGGATTGATCACCAGCAGTTCAAAAAACAAGATTCAAGAAAACCAGATGTAGTGGTCCATGAAAAGAAGACAAAAATAGCTTTTATCATTGAATTTGCAACACCCACTGATTACAGTGTCTTAAGTACAGAAAGACATAGAGCCATAACGTACCAAGATTTGTGGACAGAAATAAGAAGTATATGAAAGAAAGATGTTCCAAGAGTTCCAATAGTTGTAGGGCAACGAGTCTCATAAAAAAAGAATTTAGAGTCATATTTAGGTGTGCTACTGCTACATGTGACTCTGTATGAATTACAGGAGAAGTCAATTCTGGGCACTGCGATAGGCACTTTTTGCTGCCATCAAAGATAAAAACAATACTAATTTCATGAAATTTAATCATACTTTAACTTGGAAATGGGGTCCATTCCCATCATGGTATTAGAAACTCAGAAGGCTTGGAGAAATTAAAAAGAGGTAGGCAAATACACTGCATTGATAGTGTCATTGTTTTTCTTTTATTTACTTTATTAAAGGATCTGCAAAACTCATACTGATATAGAGGCAAGCTGCACAGTAAAAGTTTTAGTAACAAGTGTTAAGTTAAAATAATTTTATACACCTTAGATTCTTATCAGTATCAGATATTGGCTCTCTTACTTCTTTTTTGTTAGGCTTATAACTACTGTTTACTTATACAGTCACATTTGCCTTTTCAGGGACTGTATAACCTTCCATTTTGAACATATAATCTTCCTTAATGTTATTGTGTTACTGTTCTTATTAACAATATATGGCAACTGTTTGTCTTCACTCGCTGTTTTCATTTTCTCATCTACACCACACTCAAAAAATGGTTTTACACTTCTGAGTCTCAATGATATGGTATTATAAATATTTCCTGAAAGCAGTGACGGTTCATATTCCTTATCTAAAAGTACATGTGGCATTTTATTCAGTTTTTGCAAGCATTCAGAGTCATCATTGGTGAACTTTGAAATGCTCCATATCTGTGATTATACTATAGCTTCAAAAATGTGTTTAGGATGTTAACAATTCCTTTGTGGGCAAGCATTAATATGTACACCTCCACCCCCTGCCATCCACAAGATCTTGCCCAGTAGCTTCCCTTACTGTGCTCCTGCCTTTTTTTTCCCATCTGTTGGGATAAGAGCTAGGCACAGTAGTCAGGTGAGAGCCCTATCATTTATTCATTTCCTGACCTGAGGAGCTTATATTAGCCCATTCATTTCCTGGTGAGACAAGAACCAGGTGGTAGGGAGCATGCTAGTTTTCCTACTCCTGCAAACTTCCCTGCCATCCCTTGAAACTGACCCATGCAGCAGTTCCTTTGAGCTACATAATTGTTGTGTGCCTTGGAAAGCATGTGTGTGACTACATTTCAGTTCACCAATTTGTGCAGTACCCAGCTGTCAGCTTGTGCTCACTTGGTTTGCACTGTGCTGATGCAATACCTAGTACTTCCTGTAGGTGTCACTGAAGCAACAAGCCAGAGTGCTCTTCCTTCCCCCAGGATGGGCATTCTGACATCTGCTTCTCATTCTTATCCCTCTGGCTAGTCAAACATGTATCATCTGGGTCCTATTCAGGGCTTCAGCCCTCTGTGTCGTGGGGCTGGGCATAAACAAGTTACATGTAATACTTTTGTATGTATTATATCAAAGTGCCAAAAGTGTTAATGTAGTTTTACATCTGTGTATCAAGTTAAAAAAAAAATGATAACATATTAACGAGTAAACTGCAGTACTGGCCAGCACAATAAGAATTCTGTCTTACAGCTCCCAATGGCTGGTTAATTTGTGAAGTCTGCACTTTCTCCCTGTGTCTGTGGGTCTGTTGCAGGTGTTATGGTGTCCTTCCATCTCTAAAAAATGTGTTGGTTGGTAGGCAGATATAAGCTACATGTGTAAGTTGCTTTTATCCTTGATCTCGTAGCCTTGGTCATTGCTGAAAAAGGGGAAAGAGGTGGACCAGTTCACTTTTCATGGTAACAAGAAAATAATAGTAGTACTGAATAAAACAAACTTCAGAAACAAAGTCTGAGTTAATATAAATCAGGAAAGCATGTCACAATTTATTAGGTATTTTTGTATAAAGTGAATAAATAATCTGTAAAACTAGAATAAAATTGTATATAACATTTAAGAGTTATTATTATTATTCATACAACACTTATTTTCCTCCCATGTAGTTATTAACTATTGCCTTATTGTGGTATTATTGTTTACCTATGTATGTACTCACTAATTGTAAGAAGTAATTGCCGTCAGACATAAAATGTTAGAGGGCAGTAATGGAGACCATCTGATCCCACTAGTTCTTTTGTGCAACTGTCAAGACTGTTATGCCAGCAGTGTTTTTTGACATCTGTGTCATCATTTGGACAGCTGTGGAAACTGGATAAGCTATGGGTTTCCTGGCAGTGGTATTCACATGTCACGTGTCTGTTCCATTTGTAAGAAGTGGTATTTTGCCCCCCCCCCTTAACCCACCCACTCTCCCTTTTCTGTTTGTTTGTCTGTCTGTAGTCTGGCCGTACATCTAAGTAAAAATAATAACGCTGGACTAGATAGAGTAAGTCTATGCTTCCCATCTATTTGTCTCTTTGTTTCTGTTCTTAAAAAAAAAAGTGTTACCAGACCTGAGGGAAAAAAAAACATTTGAAGTTGTTACCAAGCGACAGACAACTCTTCCTGCCTAAAAATGGCATCTGTGTTCTGGAGATGCACTTATGCAGGGTCCAATGTGCTCTATTATAGGTCATTTATAGGATATAATTAACTCTGTCTTATTAATTTCATCATTAGCATGTGAATTGCACCCACATGAAAATTCCTGACAGGTTCAGTACTTTCCTCATTAGTAAAAATAGAAATACTGAAGTTAAAGTGGCAAGATTAGGTCATCACCATCAGCCTCACAAGATTTGAAAAATGCTCTTAACTTTGATAAAAAAATGTGTTTAAATGTTATTTAGATATTACATCTCAATGTATATTTTAAGTTTTCCATACAAAGACAGGGCTAACACCATCCAGTTCCAGAAACCGTAACTGCTAGTGGAGGAGCTTCTGAACTTTTTATGCATGTTTGATAGAACAGAAATGTCTTTTATGTGACATGAAATTGGCTTCATCTGATAAAATATGACCATTGTACTTCCTCTGGCTAAACTCCCTTCCCTACTCCAGTCTTTCTATTTTAACTCCATTTGATTGATTTTGATTGATTGATTTTTGACTCGTACTTGATTTTGATTGATTTTCAGATTTTGATTTATATCATCTGTTAACTTGTCTATACTGTACTATGTAATCATGTAAATTTCTTGGTAATCATTATGTACTGTAACATGCGTTTTTTACTATAAATATTGTAACTTTACTTGGGAGCTTTTCTCCCCGGGTCTCCGCTGAAAATGGGCAATGTTTTTTCCCAGTCGGACACTACCTGGTTACCAAATGTAAATAAATAATCATTTTTATGATATGATATCATTGTATCCTTTTAGCGCAGTCTAAGTCACTCTTCTTATAAACAGAAACCTGAACATTACGTTCAATGTATCAATACAGCTCTGTTTCCATTATCTCCTTTCCTAATCAGATTATTCAGATTTGAAGTCGGCAACATCATAATGTTTCCTTCTTATCTGAATAAGTTAATATGTACTTGAGTTGGATTTGTTAAAACCTATCTCTGCATTTCCTCTCACATGCTTTCTCAAATTAATTTGCAGTAACATTGCTGTTTGGAACAAATGCACTTGCTTTCTTCGAGACACAGTCATATTATTACTTTCGCAACCAGAAATTTGTTTAAAATTAAAATGTCTTTAAACACGTTTAACACATCTACCCCTTTTTGCTGGTAATTTCCAAGAAGCTGTCTTCACACTGCTGACTGTATTAGGCTGTGGTTGATCTCTGTATAAAAGCCTGTCATTAGCTCTCAATCTTTTACCTCCAGATATAGGAGCAAAGCAAATAAAAATAATGATAAGGAGGCAAGCCCCAAATCAGGGTCACCTTTTAAAAAGTACTGGAATGATTAACTTAGAAAGCTAATGGAAAAGTAGATAAATTAACACGTTTTCTAAAGTGAAACGTCGTTAACTGTAGTGAGTAACAGTATGTAATGATGCTTGTGAGTATTTACTGAGTACAAATTTCCAGTTTTAGGAGGTGCAGAGCAAAAATTTGAATCAAGATGAAGGATTACCTAAAATTAGGGATAACTGACAAGTACTGGGTCAGAATCTTTAAAACAATTTGACATAATCTCATGACATTTTCAGGAAATGATTCTATGGCCGTTAATTATAAAACTGCCCTAGTTTGTTTTACTAACATTAAGAGCAAATGCAACTCCAGTTTGAATTTTACTAATGAGTAATGTATATTGCCAATTTTAGACCGCAACTAAAGTCTTATTTTTATGGAAATACATATTTATCTGATATTAGAACAGTACTGTGTGTTTAACTGATGTCATTTATATTTGCTACATTGAAGAAAACTGATGACTACAGTTTTATTTTAAACTGTGTTTCAGAAATGCAGTTTGCCAATTTAAAATGGCCATTCTGACCTTAATTTGACCATGCTTATAAATATCAATATCAATTTCTTTGTTCTGCTTCAGTAATTTATTATAAAATGTTCTGGACAAAACATGTACTTCTTCATTATGTAGTTTATTCTTGATATTGTGGTATACCACACAGTGTAGTTTATTCTTGGTATTGTAGTACATTGCACTATGTAGTTTATTCTTGATATTGTGGTGCACTGCACTATGTAGTTTATTCTTGAGATTGTGGTACACTGCACTATGTAGTTTATTCTTTGTATTGTAGTACACTGTACTATGTAGTTTATTCTTAGTATTGTGGTATACAGCACTATATAGTTTATTCTTGATATTGTGGTACACTGCACTATGTAGTTTATTCTTTGTATTGTGGTACACTGCACTATGTAGTTTATTCTTGATATTGTGGTACACTGCACTATGTAGCTTATTCTTTGTATTGTAGTGCACTGCACTATGTACTTTATTCTTTGTATTGTGGTAAACTGCACTATGTACTTTATTTTTGATATTGTGGTACACTGCACTATGTAGTTTATTATTTGTATTGTGGTATACTGCACCATGTAGTTTATTCTCTGTATTGTGGCACACTGCACTATGTACTTTATTCTTTGTATTGTAGTACACTGCACTATGTAGTTTATTCTTTGTATTGTGGTACACTGCACTATGTACTTTATTCTTTGTATTGTAGTTCACTGCACTGTGTAATTTATTCTTTGTATTGTGGTTCACTGCACAATCTAATAACAGTAAAGCCAAGATGACAGTATCTGAAATGGGGGAAAGTCTGCTTGTACTTCTAAAAATCTACATTTTCACAGTAGCATTTGAAATTCTCAAAATATTGCTTTTTTGAGAGACTATTATTTTTAGATTTGATGTGATAAGTACACAAATATGATTCTGATACATACTTGAGTTTCTTAGAACAAATGTCACGTGTATGTTTTAAACCAAATGGCAAAGAATGGAACAGCCTTAATATTGTCCTGACCTACTGATGGTACCTCTCAATAATAGTGACTTGTGTCTGAAAGTGATTTTCTAATATTATAAATTTCTAAAACTGGAGCTTTTCTCCTCCGGCCTCTGCTGAAAAAGGACCTGTGTCCGGTCGGACTTTCTCAGTAAACAAATGTTAAATAAATAAAATAATATTAAGAGCAAATGCAGCCCCAGTTTGAATTTTACTGATAAATACTATGCAATGAGTATGTTAAGTTCCCTATATTATATTTATATTATGTTATAGTATAGTATAGTATAGTATATTTTGTACCATATAGTGTATATTATGTAAGTTTTCTAGCAAATTTCTTAGAAAAATGTGCTGTGAAACTTGGCTGAAGATTGCATTTAGCTGATGTTCTTCACCCCCACCCCTCATCCAGACTTAATAGTTGAATTCTAATCCTAACCATGACCCTGCCCCTAACCCAAACCAT
>NC_056735.1:1626583365-1626630865 GCF_019279795.1 Protopterus annectens | reverse complement strand
TATGACCTAACCGTACCTGCGCTGGATATGTACATCCCACACTCATACAACATAAATTTCATTACCATAGCTTTCATTTTCCATTCTACATACAGGTGGCTACAGTCATTACACACATGCACATGGCAGATAGCATGCTAACAGTACATAAGGTTCGATATCTATGTTGACAGAGGTAATATCCCCTCTCTACTGGTCACCCATGATACCTATCATATCATACAACACCCCATGTGGCATGTATGTCTTTAGACATGTCCACCTAATGCAATGCCTACAAACATACCTAAATAACAGGACCATAGGACCTACACAAGGCCTATATTGACAGACTCAGGGAAATCCAGCTCTGCTCTATTTGTTCCTGAGTAGTCACAGGTAATATGTTCATGACATGTACAGCCATGTGTGGCCACAGCTTCTACATATACCCTATGCCAACAATTGCAAGCCATACATGCTGTGTGCTGTCTGGACATTAGCCTTAGTACCACAATAGCCAGTACATGTTGGGGTGAGATGTTTACAAGCCACAGACCTTGCACATGCTTGAATGAGTGTACTGCCTAGCTCTAACAGAGCCCATTGCTGGCACTTTTCCAGTACACATGAGGTGTGTGTGGCAAATATGATGTGCTCACTGTTGACCATTACTGTGCCCTGGCTTCACCATGGCACTGTCAATTAACAGTTTGTAGGAGCATGACATGGAATAATACTGTGTGTGTCATGCTGATGTGTGGTGTTGTAATATATGGTACACTTGGCTACTCTGTGAAAGTGGTGATGTCCTACCAGTACATGAATACAACATCCATTATGGTGTAATGCTTGGCTATGTTTCACACATGGTGTGGGGAAGGTGTGGAATGTATCCTCTTGACCTGCTAGTGCACATACTGATGTAGACCGCATTTGTGTACACGGGTTGATGTTTGTGTAGATTCCATGTGTGTGCAGTGTCTGATGTCTGAAGGTGACTGTTGTCTTAGTACATCATGCTGTTGCAATACAGCCTTAACATTGCCAACTGTATATGGTGATATGCTCTAAGTACAGTAAGACGTACATGAGGTATGGACAGATGTTTGGACATGACTACTAAGTGGTAGGGCTTCTTTGCAGATGAATGATTACTGAGGACAGCTTACTGGTGTGTTACAACCAGTTCTACAATAACCTGTGTACCTGCTAAGGTCAGGTTTTGTTAATTGAAGTGGAAGACAGACAATGTAAAATGCTGTAAGGGTGACACTGAAGGCAAACCTCATGACACCTGTAACAGTAATACCTCCCCTGTGGATATATTGTGCATATGTCAGCACAGTTGTCAAAGGAAAGAGTCAGTAAGCATTGTACTAGATTCGATAGTGTTGTACTTCTGTAGTACCAGTCATAAGATAGGCAGGTGTTTGATTCACAGTACTGGCACGTGTGGGTGTGTGTGTCCATATATGTCACATATGGTTGGGAATACATCCCACATGTTATCACTCTCCTGAACACTGTTGTTGACACCAGTACAGAGTGAAGTGTAGAAAGAAAGGCATAGGCAGGTGGTTAAACCTCACACATGTAAAGTGTCTGTATGTGTGTGACATAGGTGTATATCTTTGTGAATGACAGCGTGTGTGTGTGTGTGTGTGTGTGTGTGTGTGTGTGTGTGTGTGTATATGTGTGTATAGCTGTCCGGTTCCTGGAGTGAGGCTGTATTTTACCATAGTGAAATGTTAATGCCCCCAACCCCCATCCACTCAATTCAATCTAGCATCCCTGTTGATATCATCAATCGTAGATGGGCATACTAACCGCATGTTAACAAGTACACCCTGGGGTGTGACCTGTTGTTACATAGCCTACTGATGGACCCCCCTCCCCACATACACTTACTGCACTGTAGTATTCCTGTCGATGTCCTCAATCTTAGGCCATTCCAACTACCTGTACATGTGTAATCTCTGTGGTGAGTCTTGTAATTCCGTAGTACTGTAATGATGATATGCACATAGGCAGGGGTTCTCATCCAAACACTGACAACTGTGTGTGTGTGTGTCAGAGTGTGTGTTACTGTGTCTGTGAATCCTTGAGTGTGTGGGTGTGTCTGTGTTTGCATGCTGTCATGACAGTGGGTATTACTGCTTCCCAATGAGAAGCCATGATTTCCACTGGCCTTTACCCTTGTCGTCCGGCATACCACTCTTTTACCCACTCCACGCTCCAGGTAACTATACCTGTGATGTCACCCACTATGGATGTGATGGATCTGAACACAGTAGCTTACTACACAGCTATCATGCTCTAGGATCATTAGAACAGTAAACATAATTGAAACATGGGAGAATATAACTGTGATGTGGAAGCTACAAAGTACATGCAGGTATTGTCATACTGACCTGTGGGTAGTCAACGTGTACATATGGGACACCTGCAAACACCGGCATGCCCCGGCACATGCAACTACACCTGAAAGAGGAAGGCAGAACGTCAAGCTCAACATGCTGTTAGTGTTACACATGATACATACTGTCAAACTTACAAATTGCATTCTAAAACTGCAGTACATGGTATGTCTGCTGCTTGTCAACACTACTCAACAATATTAATCTACAATTGTCTACCTAGTATGTTCACCCTGTGCATCAGGCCATATGAACTTGTCCCTGCACCGATGGTGTGGATGACAGGGATGCTGCACAGGCATCATCATATGCACAGGGTTGATAATGTTTGCCAGAGGCCTAGGCTGTGCCATTGAATGACATCATGTTTGTGTGTTAGGGCCTGTGATATCATTGGGCATGTGTGGATGTTATGCGTGTGTGTGTTGAGGTGCCCTACATTTGTTTCCAGCGTGTGTGTGTATATGCATGAACACAGGTCTGGCACGTGGCTGGCCTACACAGGGATATTATTGACAGCTGTAGTCCGTACAAGGCAGGTTTCACAGTTCACGGTGTCTGGCCACGTGACCTGCGCCTGCCAGGGGTTGCACGGACACTACCAGGCAGAGGTCCAGATTGGGTACTGTCTGATGACACATGTCTACTGGAATCGTGTCCCTGTTGGGACAGTCCAGGACCATGTGCACGTGGCCTGCTGTGTCATGGTATGGACTGCACAGCACCAGCTGCACGGCTGCTGCTACCGTCACTATGGGAGCGGGCATGTGCAGTAGCATGTTCACGTAGACCTTCAACAGGTGATGTAGCTGACCTACGTCCCCACGTGCCTGACGCCTCACTCCCACCAGATGTTACAGCACAGACATTCCACGCTTGAGGATTGACATGCCACGGTCAAGGACTCCCACCATGTCACCCAATCGTCTATCCAAAACATCTGCAAGATGATGGTGAGCATTTGCAAGTGCCTGGGTGTTGTCAGTTAATGAATGGACAGCAGCCCTCTGAAGCCTCGTACCTTCTCTGTTGTGCCGTTCAGCATGTGTCTGTGCCCCCATTACAGCCCAAAACATGCGTCTGGTGACTCCAGCAGTTGTGCTTGGTCTCACAGGGGCATGTTGGCCAGTGGCCCTCCTACGAGCAGCGCTGGGCACATGCCTGTGTGGGACATCATCAGTCTGTTGACTGGGATCATGGTGTGCAGGCACACCTTCCATAGTCACCACACTTCCCTGTTCCATGCTACCACCTGCCAATTGCCCTTCCTCTATGGCCGCTGGTGATGGAGTATGTGCAAGCAGGGGAACTGTGTGCGAGGATGAGGGGGAGGCAGGTGGAATGGCAACTAATGGCATAGATTCAGCCCCTGACAACCCTGCCTGTGCTTCAGTCATACTATCATCATCACTGCTAGAGTCTTTGGGGACACTAACATCAGGTGGACCACAGGAGGGCAATGCACCTACATCAACACCTGTGAGGGGAAGACAAGAACTGTACATTACAAGCTATACCAGACACACAGACAGACAGAGACACACACTACATGCAGGTGATATGGCAGATGGCATTCAGCTTAGACAATTATAGTTTCAGCTTAGGCAATTATAGTGGTAGTTATCATACATCTCTGAGTTGCACACAACAGCCTGCATGTATTATAGCAGACAGCATACACCTTACACAATTATAGTGGTGGTTAGCATACATACCTGTATTGCACCATTTGTGTTAGCCTATGCCCCGTATCTGCAACACAATACATGCACATTGCACCGCACTGCCATGGTGTGTGCAACATACCCCACATGTTAACAGACTATCGCTGACCTTTGTACATCTGCCACTGATGCTTTGCATTGGCCACTGCCCGTATGTGTGAGGACATGAGCAGTAGGGTATGTCGACTGCATACTATGTTTGCCTGAGCCCTAGCTTGCATATCTCCCCCAAAGCAGTGCATGTCTGTTCAACATTATTCCGCCTACCCCTGAGCTGAGTGTAGACATTGTGCATATGGCTGTACACACATTTGACATGGCTGTCCCCACTTTGCAATGGTGCCACAGACCAGCCCAGGTTTACAGTACACCGCCCTGAAGTGTGACGTATGACCTTGCCACTCACATGTAGAATGACATGTCTTCTGCTGACGTGTTCGAATGACATGCATACATGTGTAACACAATGGTGTCCTTAATCTACAGTATGGTAATGGTGTCCCAATGCAGGGACGTGTTGTACTGACATGGGCCTTCAGCTGATGCAGTGTTGCCTGTCCACCCTACAAATATGCAGGGACATACTGCACATTGAGCTGATTTGCATAGCCATTGCAGGGCATCATGTGGCTTCACAATTGCTATACAGTGTGAGCTACTGACACAGTTCATAGCCATGACTATGTTCACATAAGGTACATATCTAATGTGGAATGTGCTCCACGTCACTGAGGTGTATACACAATATACCCTAATGTGGAATGTGTGATACAGGTCACAGAAGGGTATACGGATGACACCCCTGCACATCTGCAGCCATATTACTGATAACTGGCAACTATGCACATGGCTAACTTACAAGTACTCTATGTCCCACATGCCATCTGTGTACCTCACACACACGAGGAGCAGACATGACAATGATGTCTGACACCAGCAAGGTGAATGTACTGTATCTGTGGCTTGATGTGGATGTATGTGTATGTTGTACAACACATGTATGTATTTCGATACTGTATAGGTGAATGCTTCCATGTCATGATACACTCATGATGTTCAAGACATGTTATGTGCTGGTTTCATGTTATGCCTCCAAAAGCTGTGCACAGGCCTGTATGATGTTTAGTGATTCACATCTGCAATATCACCATTACACAAAGGCCATAGTTGTATTGTGTCGAGTCAATGTACAACAGGGTGTACAAACATGTACATCACTTCTACTGTGTGTGTTGCTTCATGTCTCTGGCCATCCTCCATGGCCATGTGTACACATGTTCAGTCCAATGGTTGTGATGGCCATCTTATTTCACATGTTAGTGTTATCCCATATGACATACACCCATAGATGTCATATGCTCCACTGAGGACAGGTTTATGCAGACAAAGGGTGGTATGTATGGGATGCGAGACATGTTTTGCAGGATAGTTGAGCAGTGTTGCAGTCAGCCCACTACATGCCATGGACATGTCTGATAGCACATGACATTGTGTGACATTCATAGCAAGGGTATACTCCACAAGGGTGTATCTTGTGGGCCAGTCATACTCCAGCTCCAACACATTTAGAGTGTGTGCACACATATGCTCTCTGTACAGTACTGTTTGTATTCCCAACATGTGTAATGGTGATATGTAGTACCTGTCCCTACAGTGGAACACACCTCCACCATTGTATTCACTGTTGTCCACACATCTGGCAGTGACAGTTTGGAAGATTTAGTGTAGGTGTTTCATATAGTCGTCAATTGTTTCACATAGGTAAACAGTGTGATGCATTGCAGGTCTGACCAGTGTCCATTAACAGGACCACCATACATTATGTGTACGTGTGTTATGGCAGATAGCATGCAATTAATATGTTCCGTGCATTATCAAGTCTGGTAAATAATAATCTCACCTGACACAGGCTGCTGTCGCTGCAAAACACCAGAGGTACCTAAACAGGAGTGTCACAGCAGTAAGATCATTATCCACACCTATGTGATAGCTACATGGTGCAATGTCCATGTTAGCACATAAGCCAGTACAATACACTATACTATGGCGTGAGTAGCACACTATAGTATGTGGCATGTGTGCATACATGCCTTGCATATAATGTTGCATTACATATTGTACAGTAACACATGTAACTTTGTGATATATAGTTGTGTTTTATGTGCAGTAGTGACTTGCCAGGCAATTCCAGGCTCGGTGGTTGAGAGACACCCACCTCCACAATACCAGCTAAAGCTTGTGGATGGAGGTCTGCAGGTGTTCCCAGGTTGGCCAGTAGCTCCTCGGTACATGTGAGTGGGGGCTGGGTGAGTGCCCCCCCACCTGTTGCATCTTGTTACCTGGCGATTGCATTAGCATGCTGTTTTGCCCATCTTATCAGGTCAGTGCAGTGTCGGCGCACCAGCTGATAGGTGCGATTGTGACTGCCAATATTATTTACCCTCCTGCAGAGTTCCTCCCACAGGACATCCCACTGCTGTACATCCTGTGGCACATGACTGAAGAGCGTTGTGTAGTTGTCAAGGAGGTATGGGATGAGAAACTCATCCTCCAAGCAGCTGTACACTGGCAGTCTGCTACATGGCATACCTGGAAGACATAATGATGGAGACAGGTCACAGTAACTCAAAGATATACATGTGTATCACATTTATTAAGATTACAAATGTGTCTTTGTAAATCTACATGACACTAACACCACTGACATGTATAAGTCACACACATTTAACACCTACTGGCGATGTGATGTTATCGCCATATATGTGTGTGTCATGTGATGACATTGCTGATACACCATGTGGCTGTTGTCTTGACGTGGGCATGTCTGTTTACCTGTAGTGGTGTCCTTACCTATCAGAACATGCCTGGATGTGTTCACATTAATGCAATTGACCTTAATGCTGTGTATATGTCACATATATTGTCATACATAGCCATTAGGGACATGACCTGTGACCCTGCAGACTTGCAAGCATGTATGTGTTTTGCCATATACATCTACATAGCACTGTACAGCTGTGTAGCATCCTGCCATGTATTGCCTGTGTTGCACATGTGTAACACATGTGACAGTAGCTAGCCTGGTGGTATTTGCAGGGTTGGATATCAACTATAGCATGTATGGTCATAGTGATCTAGTAAGCTATATGCCCTGGGCCATTTATGAGCCAAGGCAGACAGGTTACCTAGCTGTAGGCAACAGACAGGTAAGTTTCAGTGGCCAGTTCAAGCAGTGCCTCAGAACTGATAGACATGGTTAGTGATATATTTGGCATGCGGACATCACACCATGTCACAGAGAGGGGCTATGTGCAGCTTCACTGGACAGGGATGCATAGTATGGCAAGAGTATGTTAAGTGTATGGGACAGGGATCTGTCAGGCATGTTGTGATCCTTGTGCTAGAAAGGTGGATGTCCACGACGTATGTGTTTATTTGGGATCAGGGTGTGTTAAGTGTAGCATGTCCAAAACCTCTGTGTTAGACATGGCTTTATTCAGGGTAGGTTGCATGCTACATAGTGCAGCTAGGGGTTGGGAAGGGCAGTGTAGGCCATCTACATATGGGCAGTAGCCCTTAAAGGAAATATGTGATCTATTATGGGTCACATGGGTGTTGAGTATGGCTGAGCAGTTATCTCTATATTCCTGGATGGCACCCTGTCATGATTAGGGGTGCCACATACGACTACCTGTCTTGTGGTGACGTAACTATTAAAGGGAAGTACTGTCCAGCTGCATCCCATACACACAGTTGCCATTATGTTGACCGCTGCCTAGGTGGTAGTTAATGGGTTCAGGGTTTGTAACATAAGGGATGACAATGCAATACTTAGCTGTCAGATTGTGGCCATACATCACACACTACAGATCTGACACACTAAGGCCCTTCTGTATGTTGAACGCAGCACACATTGAGTCAGCTATTGCTCCTAGTTCATAGTCATTTGCAAACATCAATAGGCTGATGCCTTCTGTGTTAGTCTGTGTGGTATAGGTAACAAAGAGGGGGAATACCAGGAATGACCCCTGTATTACTGTGGCTGGCACTGGTTTGATGTGTGTGTATTAGTCAGACACCTTCTGTAGTGTTGGTTCTGCCAGCAGTCCAGTTGCCAACCACTCCTGTGACATAGGAATATACACTTAGTTTACTGAGTGTAGCTGGAACACAGTATGGGTGATGACCTGGCAAGGTCATGATATGCAGTGTGAATCAACCCTACTGTCATCTAAATCTGTACAGAGTACATCAATTACGTTGACCACAGTTCATGGCCGTACAGACCAGACTCAGCAGGGTAGTTGTGCACTATGTCCCATTATCACTGGTGTCTCCCCCTTTTTTGGGGTGTGATAACTGTTGCTCTGCACCATTCGGTGTGTACACAGCCTGATATAGAGCAATGATTGAACACGATGTGTATTTTGATAGCTGAATGTTCTTACATTTGTGTAGGATGCACCTTGGGATATTGACAGGTCCCATAAAAGTTGTATGTATGGCTTTAGAGAATGCAGCTTGTACCTGCATAGTCGTTAGTACAGGGGCCCTATAGTGTACATGGATATATTACTAAGTGTACCTGTTGGAGGTGGGGGGAGGTGGGAGTGGGTTTAGGTTCTCCGAGACCCTATCTGGATGAACGGGTGTTATTATTTCTGTAGGTGCAATACATGCCATAGTGCTGTGCAGCACGGCAGGTCTTGTCGTTGCCATTATGATTAATGACACAGCTATAGAATGCTCTGTGCTTGGCCTCATAATATGTGGCTGATTAGTTTCACAGTAGCTTTGCGTGGTTTTGTATGGTGTATCTGATCTTACTGAGGCTGATCAGGGATCACCTACACTCGTGTGTTCACTCTTGCAACAGTTACTACCTTCTGTGGTACAGTTTAATGCATGGTACCACCAGTTTGCCAACTTGTTTGTGTTGGGTTGAATCCTGGTTCTGTTTCAGTGGCACAATCACTGCACACATGTGACTGCTTAAGGTTCATTTGTGTAGGATTCAGCATTTTCACATGCATTGTCCATCTGCATGGGTGCCATGGCACTCACCACTCTGCTGTTAGGAAACGTAACATTGGCATTGGAGACCACAGCCCTATTTGTGTGACTACTGTGATCCAGGTCAGTGGGGTCAGTGGAATCCAACATTCATTGAGCGCAGGTGTTGGTACATGAGGAGTCTTCCCAGTTCATAATGGAATAGTTGAGAGTAGCCATTATTATGGTTCTGTTTCAGACCTAATCTTCCCCATTACAGCACATTATGACAGTTGGGAAGTCCGCGGCTTGGTGGGTGATCTGTCTCAAGGTGCATTTTGAATTCCACTTTGGCACAAAGGAAGTTGCTCAGCATAATGCATCTGATGTTATGCAAGTGCAATTAGCGTGGGGGTGTACATATCCTTCAGGAATATGGACACACCTGCGGCCCGTGTGTTCCAATAAAGGATAATGGGCAAGAGGTGAGGTATGTGTTATAACATGGTCTTGCAGGTGTGCTCTCCGGAGTGTTGAAACATGTCTCAGTCACTGCACAGATATGTTCTCCATGTTAGGGATTGACATATGTGTGTCCATATAGTGTTTCTGACATGTATCATTGTGTAGTGAGACCCACAGTTTATTGCTTGGCTGTCCCTGTAACAGGACCCTAACTTGAACCGTGCATGATGAAGGCACTATAGGGGAAGCATGAGCCCTAGGCAGTATCCAGATTCCCTGGGTTGACAGGTGCAGGCCCTGTCTGGCAAAGCATCATGGTCTGTCAACCATGTTATCCCAGGATGACAGATACTGGATACCCTGTGATATGCACCACTGCACTAGACAATTGTGGAATACAATCCTTTTGTCCCTGTACTGTAGTATCATTCTGGCCAATAGCAGAATGCTACCCAGGCCTTGGGACATACCTGCATGGGCTACAAGACCTGACAGTTCCTACATGTGTTTCCATGCAGTCCAGGCTACTGCATCACAGGTTCTGCACAACAACATGGAATATGCCAGAGCCATGTGTATAGTTCACAAGGTGGTCTGAGTGTGTGGCTAATCATGGCAGAAAAGCAGCTGACAGTATGCCCTCATATAGGTTGGTGTGTAACGTAGTGCTAGAGTTTGCATTCACAAATGAGTACTTTGTGGCATGTTTCCAGTCATGTGTTCAGAGGTGTGGCACAATTATGCAAACTATGTCATACAGTTTGTGTATTTCGGTGTCTGTCTCTTCCTGCTTGGGGGTTACTTGTTTGGCCAGATACTTAGATGCGTCTGTGAATGTGTGTGATTTTCCGGTAGTGTGTGTCCTTCCTGTGTTCTGGTAAGGGTATGTGTTGGTTGTGTTGATGAGTTGCATGTGTTAACCTACACCTCATGACTGTCCAGTCCAGTCATGGCTGTAGACTGGGCTGCCTTCCAGCTTACCCCTGTAGCTGCATCCAAAACAATTCGTGGGGCGTGGTGTTAGGTGGGTCTGGCAGTGTACATGGCATAGAGATTACATTCCCCCAGGATGGCCACATACACAAAGCTGACATTAGGAAACACCAGTAGCTGACTAGTGGACATGCCTGTATGAGCAGTCAGTACTACAAGTACCAAGTACTGTATTTAGTTTACATATTTAGACAGTGATGCTCACATGTAAATATTTGTGTTATGGACGTGATAACACTGGCTATTACGGAAACATTGCAGCTACCTTTAGTAGCAATCATCCTCTGAGGAGCACATCACATCCTGTTAGTTGATTACAGATGATGCAAGTGTCTACAGGTCTGTTTCCTTCTCTGGGTATATGCTCACATGTCCACCAGGACCATGAGCTCTGTTGGGCACAGACACCCACTCTCCAAACAGAGTCATGTATCAATAGACTCTGTTGCCAATGTCAACATGATCAGGTTTATAATCAGATAGTGTGAGCCATCACCTATGATGCTACTGTTACACATGGGCAGCTGTCTCCTACATCTTACACTCCTACTGCAGACGTTACACTGGAGTTAAAGATGATATGCAACCTGTTTCATTACCAGTACTGTGCACTACCTTACATACAGTATGTGCAGGTGGCTGTTAGATTGGCAATGAGAGGTTGGGCTACACAAACCTGGTAGTTCAACCAGTGTGTCTGTACTCTCAATATCCACTCTCTGTAGGTGTGCACATAGCCATTTGGCCCAGCCCTGTAACAAGGGTCACTACACATTTGCATAACATGTACACATGCACAGCTGTTATTGCTTGCAAACGGTAGTAGAGAGGTGGATATTACATGTGTTATGTGCATGGATAGATACCTGGCTCTTCCAATTAACTTTGCTATCATGCTGCTAACCTGTCAGATGAATACTAATGCTATGTATCCTGTCATTGGGTATTGTAATTGCCAATAGACATAACTACTGTTTGCATAACATAACAGAACTGCTATGTAGAATAGAATACAGATCTGCCTAGAATACTGTACATTACACAGTTATAGACACAATATCCCACAGTGCACACCATATTTGCACGGTAAGCCCACCTTTAACATGTTCATCTTACTTATACACCCATACATATGTCGACTGTTACAGTATATCGACATATACTATCCCCTGTTATAGCACATACTTGCTGGACCAATCCTGACACTGACAGTGGCTGGAAGCGAATTGGTGGGTTCCAAGCCCATATCATCCCTTGTGGTGTATGCGGAGTGTGCCATGTGACCTACAGCAGTACACACAAAGAATACTACAAGCATTACTACTGTTCAACAATACATCGCTACAAGATAGCTATTTCCACTATATGCATTGATTACACTGTAATTCTTACAGTACAGGTACTACATACGCAGACATACTACATGTTGTACATACCGTCTTAGTAATCGGAGGTGTTATTAACTAGTGTAATACTCATTTTCAGTTCGTCTTTCAGTGTTTTGTACTGTCCTACAGGTAGATACAGATGGTTTGAATGTGTGAGAAGGCAACTTTTATAGTTACAGATCAGTAACATGTGCTATCCCGATGACCAGTTGGTGTTCCTAAGTAGCTAATTACATGCACATCAGCTGCTCTGCTACTGCCTTAGCCAATACCATGGCTACAGTGGAGTATAACTGAGTACTCCACTTGGGCGTTGTCCCTTTGCCTTACTTGTGAGGAAGACAGTGTGGAAGTTTTGTTTGGAATCTATTGCAAAAGCTGTATGGAGACAAACAGTAATATATTGTGTGTAATGCCTAGAGGATTTGGTCTAAATGTGAGTACTGCTGTTATATTTCTGAACATTGCTACTTGTGCAGGGTTGGTCTGTACCTAATACTTCTGCAAATGTTTCAGTCTGACCAGGTTGTTTGACCAACTCAAGGCTGCATAGCTATGCATATAATGTTAGGGAGTTTACAGTGTGCTTACCAGACATATTTAGTTTGGTGTTACTGTGTGTCATACTGTGCTAATAATCAGTACTCTGTAAAACTTCATGGTGTACGAACCTTTCAACCCTGTGAAACGGGATTAGTTCATACAAACCCTGTTACATCAGCAGCTGTTCAATTGTATAACGGCAACTATTTCACATAGGGCCATGTTAGTGTGTCTGTGTCCAGGTATGTTAAGGTTTCAGCAGATATACAGTAGTTGCATAATTGGTTATGGTATGACATTATGTATTGATGTAATTATTTCGGTTGTGGGGTAGATGTTGGTAGGTGTACATAGCACATGCAGGTGTGTAGGAACCCCTTTTATACAACGTCTATATGTGTGTGAATGTTCTTTCCCTTTGTGAACACCTATCCCTTAGTGGACTAATACTGTGGTAATTGCAGGCTGATTCATTATTAAATGCTTCCTGTATAGCATACAGGTACTGTTAGTCCTTGAATCCTTTTGGCAATACATTGGAATGTAATAAAGTTTTGTAAAATAAAAGCTGTCTGTGTAATTCTGTCATGGATATTTGCAGTCATTGTAGTTGTGTTGATGACTGTGTCCATAGAAAATATTTGTAATAGTGTATTGGCATATACTCTTCATATGTTATGTTCATATTGTTGGGTGGGGTGGAATGTGTGATTGCTGTGGTCCATGTTATACTCAGATATGACCACTTCGGATGTTGTCTACCATGTATGTGTGCATATATATATATAATGTGTGCGTGTGTACATATATATATATATATATATGTGTGTGTGTGTGTGTGTGTGTGTGTATGTCTGTGTGTGTGTGTGTGTGTGTGTGTGTGTGTGTGTGTGTGTGTGTGTGTGTGTGTGTGTGTGTGTGTGTGTGTGTGTGTATATATATATATATATATATATGTGTGTGTGTGTGTGTGTGTGTGTATATGTATATAGATATATACATTATTGCATACGTTTATCTGTACCTCCATAGATGTGTAGATATTTTTAACCTATCTATATATCTACATATATATATGTAGACCTGTATATATTGACATGTCTCTGTATATCTCTCTCTATATATATGAGCATACACCTTTAATTGGGTACATGGCAGGTTGTCCTATTTCAACACATTCCTCCCTTTTGTGTTTTAACCTTTCTGCATACACAACTGGGATAGGTACATCCCAGGTAGCTTAGTGTTAGGTTACTCTGAGGATGGAGTACATGGTTGCGGGTTCTACTCCTGGAAGGTGTTATTATTTTACCTCTCAGAGTAGGCACTGGTAAGGAAAGTGTGAATAACGCACATTTACGCGGTTGTGAGCAGGTTTGCCCATGGTCTGCTCGACGTTAAGCAAAGGTCAAACATGTGAAGCACTTCTCCTTTTACCATGTTTCAGTGTCGCTTACCGTCGCGCAAACACGTGGAAACCTGCTTACAACTGCTTAAGAGTGCTTTAATCCACCTGCATCCAAAAGCCCTTATTTTGGCCCTCAAAATAACCTAGCAGCCCTTGCAGGTCTTGAACCTGGGACCACGAACACCACAGTCACTGACTTTACCACTAAGGCATCTGAGATATGTACAAATGTTATGGTGTTTAGAATTATCATTGTACTACAGACATTCCTCACTACTGAAAACAAATGTGACAGTCATTTGGTGTGCATATGTCTGATACATGTTAATGTTTGTGAAATTAGGTATTGCAATGTGACATGACAGGGTGTATTATGAATGAGAAAGGTTCTTGCTTTGTGTCCTTTTTATATTGTCCCCATACTCCATGTATGCCCCTCCAGTTCACTTATTGGACATCCGACCTAGACCCTCCTTGATGCATGATTGCTTTACCCATCATTCCTCCCCCTCCCCAGTCTTCACATACACAACAATCACCCCTTCTATGGTGAATTAGGTTAATATTAATTGTTATAATACCAGAGCTGCATGTGTTTTGTGTACATTCCAATTCCCTTTGGAGTGCTTCTGTGTCACGAAGTGTGTTCATAGATGTTTATATATATGGCTATTGATGTAACTGTATAATAAAAGTATATATATATATATATATATATATATATGTGTGTGCAGACATCACTGACATATATATTTCATATTAGTTTGTAACAGTAATACATATGTAGACTGGAATGTGTTGGTTCACAAACTACAGTTCATTACAATATACTGTACATATGTACACAAAGTGACTGTCCCATTTGTGATCATTACAGTGAAATGCATATGGTATAAGGTGTAGTCTCAAGACCATGAAACATGTGTACACCTTGGATGGCTTAGTGGTAAGTCCCATGGCTGTAGTGTGCATGGTCCAGGGTTCGACACCTGCAATGCTTTACAAATGTTTTTTACTGCAGAATAAGGCTCATTTAAGCAGTTGTAAGCATGTTTAAAAGTGTTTGTGTGACATTATAGCAGCAGTTAAACACAGTTAAACAAACTTTGTAACGTATAACCTGTGCACGCAAGCACGGCCACATCCGCTAACTAGTCCGGATATATTCATGTCAGTGACGTAACATTTCACTATGTGCTGACATAACATTACATTCTCTGTTGACTGTACTGTCCAGCACACATGGGTTTACATGGGTGTTTCGAATGTTTATTATACAGATGATTGCTACCTATATATGCAAGCTGTGGTTAAGGTATACTTTTGCACATGATAAACATCCCTGCCTTTATCGGGAATGTAACCTCGAATGCACAAATACTATGCGGATGCTGTAACCATTACACTGTTGACATTAACGTTGCTTCTGCCTATTTCCTATTTAGATGATTTCTATGTTTATGCTAGGCTAAGCAAAGGGTGGAGGCCCCCAAACTCACTGAGCTTCATGTACTCTTGAAATAACAACATATAATAAATGTACTCTGGGACAATACATTACATTCCTAACTACATTAGGAATAGCCCCTCATTGACACACTTCAAGGGAAACCTTGTTGTTTGAATGGGTAATAAGACTATACACCCCTGGGATCATGTGTCCCAGAACCATACAGCCAGGGGGTGGGGGAGCCTGTCCAGTTTGATAGCTGCAAGACCTGTTGGGGGAATTGAATGATGTTGAATTGCCACATTAACATGCCCTCTTTAGATCACTAAGTGCCCCTATCACCCTCCACAACCCCAGTCTTCAACAGCTTCCAGCAACTCTGCCTGGAATTGCTTCATTGGCTATGCTTGACAGAGGCTCAGTTACTTCATCAATGGTGCTGGGGACGTCCAACACACTGTAGCTATGCTTCTAATTGCCCTTGGGCAGATAAGTAGTAGACTATCTGTGAACCTCTAACGTGCAGGCTATCACAGCCATAATATGTGAATAAATAGACCTTCAGATCATAATATACAGTGAGAAATCACCATGTAGTCAGGAAACAGTTGAGTACAGCAAGAACATACAGAACACTGATACTTAGTGACTCCAAAAGCCTATCTTGGAAGCTAGAAGACTTGTATAAGTTTAAGGCTTTCTGTTGCTTACCAGTAGGTTACCTACAGGGGAGATGAAAAACAAGCACAGATGGGGAACATGCATGCAATGATACCATACCGGCCTATGTGTCAGCTTTAGGCTTTGGAATACTGGCCAAGGCTATTGGCACCCCCATGGTGCTTTATTTTGGAGAGTCTCGAAGGTGAATACCAGCTCTGTAAACAGCACAGTAGCAGATTCAATGAGGATTATGCTACTCAACACCAGGGGTTGTGATCACAACATGCATACACTCACAGCACTCCTCAGGATGGACAACATCAACATCTGTGCATTAATTGAAATCTGTCTTAAGGCTCCTGAGAGCACACCAGCACTACCAGACTACAACCCATACCACATATTTCAGCCACAGAACATGGACTGACAGACATGGAGGGGCTGTATCCATATTCATCCGGGATACCTACACCTCCAGGTTAATGGGCAGCATGATATCTCTGTGATCATTCATGTGCAGCTAACATCAGCCACAACTGCAATGTGGAATGTGGCCTGCTACGGATCACCCTCCATGACCCAGGACCTCCACTCCACCTACCTGGAGACAGTGGAGAACATGACAGTCCTAATGCACACCCTGACATTGGTCGATGTCAACTACCATGCAATTAACTGGGAAACATACTCCGGTACTCACTTCCAGGCCCAGTACTTCCTGGAATGCATCACCTCATATGCCCTGTATCAGGTGGTAACCTCCCTAATGTGGGGTGGAAACTACTAGATGTGGTCATCACCAACATGGGCAACAGGTGCATCACAGCAGAGGTTTACCAGTCTCTGGTTAGATCTGACCATGAACTATTCACTGTTTCCACACCCTAACATCTCCCCCCCACCCATGGATACCACAGTGTATACCTTTCCTACAGCTAAATTTACGCTACTAGTGACAGGGGTGGGGGGTTTCACAGCCCCCACGCTAAGGGGAAACACTGCTCAAGATACAGACAGATTTACAAGTGCAGTCTATAAGCACCTACACGGGTGTATGGATTGCGCCATCACTGGTAAACCAAGACTCACTCCTCCTAGTCAAGGACACCGCTCTGGTGGACCTCTGCAATAAACAGGCTATACTACAGAAGTAGGACAGTGTTCCAGACACACAGCAAATCCCACGAAGGGCAGACATCTGTGACCACTATTAGTATGATATGTAGGTCCCTCATGACATCATCCAAGGCTGACATCAGCAGGAGAATACGCAAGGATTCGAAAGATAACCACAAAGCCTTCTTTGGCTATGTCAAGGATTTACGTGGTGGCACACAGATTTGCACTGTGCCGGTGAACTATAGCACAAAATATGCTGACCCTATTGATATCGCCAACATCCTTGCAGATATATTCGGTGCATACTTCACCCCCTAAAGAGCCCACAACACTACCCGAAAGGTACAGTATCCCAACCATCAGAGACACACAGGTGGAAATGGCCCTCTCTAACAGCAGAACACAGCATCAATGGAGACAGATGTTGACCTAGATGCATCTTGCAAACTGTACAAGACAATCTGCCCCCCACCTAATTAAACATTCTTACCTCAGCCTCTCCACAGGCTACGTGCCCATACAATGGCACATGGCAGCGGTTATTCCACTCCATCAAGGTGGAATCACAACTGACCATGGTAACTACCACCCCATAAGCCTGACTAGCCTGGTCTGCAATGGTATGGTTCTCATCCTCATGGCACTCATTAACAATGACATTGGTAACCTCCGAACATGTGACCCCAGTGCTCCTGGTAATGTTTCTGGGAGTATGGTGAAAACAATTACAGGCTCAGCGTCAGCATCCATGAACTCTGTTCATACTACAGGCCCTTTTTTACAGGGGCAATGGAAGTTTCCCGTACCCATCAAGACGGTGGTGAGGGACACAGACAGGTCTCATTCTCAGGGGAGAGCGAGAATGAAGAGGAAGCCAGAAGACGAGGCTATGGGTACACCAACTATCAAGAAGTTCCTGAACAAGGTATGGACAAACTTATTTGGAACTTGTCCAGCCATGTATTAACTGCTGCCGAGATCAGAGTATTATCTAAAGGATTAACGTTTATCCCCACTCAGAAGCAAGACTTTGCAGATGCAATTATTGATTTTAAATTGTTTATTAGAAATGTTTTATTGAAATTGTGTTTTAAAAATAGTGAAAATAGTGAAAGTTATAATGGTAGGAGACTGTTTAGCAAGCCTAGTACGTTTATACCTAACCCCCATCCTAGCAAGCCTAGTACGTTTATACCTAACCCCCATCCTAGCAAGCCTAGTACGTTTATACCTAACCCCCATCCTAGCAAGCCTAGTACGTTTATACCTAACCCCCATCCTAGCAAGCCTAGTACGCTTATACCTAACCCCATCCTAGCAAGCCTAGTAATGCTTATACCTAACCCCATCCTAGCAAGCCTAGTAATGCTTATACCTAACCCCCATCCTAGCAAGCCTAGTGCGCTTATACCTAACCCCCATCCTAGCAAGCCCAGCACGCTTATACCTAACCCCCATCCTAGCAAGCCTAGTGCTTATACCTAACCCTCATCCTAGCAAGCCTAGTACATTTATACCTAACCCCATCCTAGCAAGCCTGGTACGCTTATACCTAACCCTCATCCTAGCAAGCCTAGTATGCTTATACCTAACCCCATCCTAGCAAGCCTAGTACGCTTATATCTAACCCTCATCCTAGCAAGCCTAGTATGCTTATACCTAACCCCCATCCTAGCAAGCCTAGTAATGCTTATACCTAACCCTCATCCTAGCAAGCCTAGTATGCTTATACCTAACCCCCATCCTAGCAAGCCTAGTGCTTATACCTAACCCTCATCCTAGCAAGCCTAGTAATGCTTATACCTAACCCCCATCCTAGCAAGCCTAGTAATGCTTATACCTAACCCTCATCCTAGCAAGCCTAGTAATGCTTATACCTAACCCTCATCCTAGCAAGCCTAGTAATGCTTATACCTAACCCTCATCCTAGCAAGCCTAGTACGTTTATACCTAACCCTCATCCTAGCAAGCCTAGTACGTTTATACCTAACCCTCATCCTAGCAAGCCTAGTACGTTTATACCTAACCCTCATCCTAGCAAGCCTAGTACGTTTATACCTAACCCTCATCCTAGCAAGCCTAGTACGTTTATACCTAACCCTCATCCTTGCAAGCCTAGTACGTTTATACCTAACCCTCATCCTTTAATTACAGCTTTTGAGAAATCATGTTTGGATGACTTTTACAGAATGTATAGTTCTGGCAATATTAGAACATATGGCAAGTCTAATATGTCTAAGGATGAATTTCAAGCTTTAAATGGCCTACAAAACAACTGTCTTTTAACTATTAGACCCGCTGATAAGGGTGGGCCCATAGTAATTTTTGATACTGAGGTATATAATAAAGCAGTGGAAGGTATGTTGGGTGATAAAAGCTTTTATACAAAAATTACTGTTGCATAAGTTAATGCTATGATTAAAGAAGTTAATAGCACTTTTTTAATGCTCTTAGATGGTTGTATTATTGACAGAGAGCTGTATAATTATCTGATAGTGAGAGAAGCATTGATACCTGTCATTCAGGGCCTGCCCAAAATACACAAAGATTCCCTCGAACCCACCATTTTGCCCCATAGTAGTAGGGAGGAACTGGTGTACATAGCCAGCCTCCATTTATGTGGAGAAGCAGTTAAGGATAGTATTGAACACGTGACCTAATATCTTACGTGACACGCAACACTTTGTAAATGATTTGTATTCCTTTCTGATGTTGTATGGAAAAAGGCCAATGTTGCATTTAGTGACACTTGATGTTACTTCTCTATTCACTGTCATCCCAAATGAGGAGGGTTTATCCAGCACTAAGCAATTTTTGTCACAACACACAGATTTTGGCAGTATCAAGATAAGATTAATATGTCAGTTATTGGAGTGTAGTTTGAAGAATAATGTCTTTTTATTTAATGAGCATTACTATTGGCAAAGACATGGCATAGCTATGGGCACTTCATGTGCCAGCAGCTATGCCAGTGTTGTGATGAATGTCTGGGAACAAAGGTTTATATGTTAGGGACCATTTAAAGCACAGGTCGTATTCTACCATAGGTTTGTGGATGACCTCTTCCTCATTTGGGATGGTACTGAATCCATGTTACATGGTTTTATTAACTATTTGAATGAGACTACTTCTTATTTGAGGTTTTCATGTAATATATCCACTTCTTTTGTGGATTTTTTTGGATGTTAGAGTAATCGGTGATACTGATGGACATATTTATACAGAATTACATAAGAAGCCTTGCCATTGCAATCATCTGTTGTATAACGAAAGTATGCGTCCACCACATGTCTTCAGAAGTGTGATCAGGAGTCAGACTTTCAGGGCTTCTAGATTAAGTGTGAGAGAATCTGACTTTAACATACAGACTGGACTATTGAAAGATGCATTAATATCAAGGGGATACAAACGTCATGAGATCAATGAAAACATTGAACAGGTAATTAGGTTAAGAGAGAATAGAGCCAGGCCTTATTTTGGAGAGAAGTATGAGAAGAGAACTGGAAAAGAATTGGGTAGGAACAGTGGACTGAAAGTCTGTCTGTCCTACTCCAGAGATGTCAGACTTTACAAGGAAGTTATAGAGAAACATTGGAGAGTTTTGATTACAGATAGTGATATCACTGACATAGTTGATGTAAGACCATCATTTGTTTATAAAAAAATGTGTTCCCTTAAGAGATGGTTATGCCACCCCAAACAGAAACAGTTTAGTGTACATGGGGGGTGTACCTCAGCGTGTGGACATTGCCAAGCTTGTAAATATATAGAAAGTAGTGGGGTGTTTGGTCACCCCGATCAGGGTAGAATTTATAGATTCAGTGTTCAAGCTTCATGCAATACTCTCCATGTTGTCTATTTGGCACACTGTATCACATGCAAAAAATTCTACATTGGTAAGATGGATAGAGCATTAAAGGACAGAATTAGGGAACACTACTACCACATAAGTAAGAATGACACAGTGAGTGCTCTCCCTAAACATGTATCTGAGACTGATACAACACATTATTTTAAATTTTTAGTAATTGGACAAGTTATAGAAAGTAATAGAAATGGAGATATTAGGAATCAAACAGAGCAGTTGGAGTCGAAGTGGATAATTAGGATGAGGGGGGATTTTGGGCATGGCCTGAATGACAGAGTTGAGACCTAAACTCAAGGCTAGAGCCCTTAAGAGGAAATGAATTGTTTTAGGTAGTATGTTATGTATTAGTGCTTTAAAGTGTTATTTGCACATGTTTTTATTTGTGCTTCTGTAAATGTTATTGTTTTAATGAATTATTTTAGATACTGATGTATTAATTATGATATGAATTCATGTTTTTAATAGTTTTTCATGTTTTTATAAGTGTTATTGCTTATGGTGCTTGTCTCTTTAATTTACAAATGATGTGTTACATGAAATTATTTCAGTGGTATTTAAGGAGGGGTTCTGTTAATGTGATTTACATCTGATGAAGTAGTGATACTACGAAAGCGCTTATGTCCTTATTTTTTGTGAATTAAAGACTGGTTCATCTACAAGCCTTGCTGTCGTTTTTGGGTCCACCTGCTGTTTTTTGTATGTGTTGAACATTTGTTTGGAAGGACCTTGGTGCTCACTGTGGTTGGTGGTCGTTTTTATTTGTGTAATGTAATACATGTGTTTGGTCGACTGTCATGGCTCTGATTTTGTTTGCAAAAATGTAAACCGTTTTCTACGGTTTACATTTCTGCATGCTTATACTACGCCTGCACCACTTCCTGAATTGCTACATACCTTCATTTGCATGCTACACTGCTGCACATGGGGTAATTAGCATACAAGGCTCAGGAGATATGCGGGCGTAGTGTACGCAGGTAGTGCACGTGGGAACAGCTCGTACCTGAATTGCTTGGCGGCTATCTTTGGTGTTAGAACGCCGATGCTATGCCTGCACCTGGTGCAAGCTTCATGAATCCTGGGGGATGTGTTTTTAGTTTGGAGAGGAAGCTATGAGAGTTTAAGAATTTTATAATCACATTGACAATGTAAGTCTGTTTTTAAAATTTACTTGAGAATATAGAAAAGAAAGTATAAACTTTTTGAATGTCACTGTGTTTAAAGAAAATAAAAGGCTGTCTACCAAGATATACAAAAACGATGTACAGAATAATTCTTATTTAGACTATACCAGTATGTACTCAAAGATTAATATTGCTAATGGACAATTAATGAGGGCTAGTATGGATTTTAAAGGAGAAGGTGTGGTTTTATGTAGGAAGTTTAAAAGTAGAGGTTACCCAGCCAAAGTGGAGGCAAGTTGGAGGGAAGTATGTGATTTAAGACATTCGGATAGGAAGCAATGTGCTAAACTTGCTAATAGAAATTATAGCTCATCTATGCAGGTTACGAATAGTGTAAATGGTACGGCTATAAAAGAACTTTTGAGCAGCAATTGGAAGGTTTTAAGTAGTACCCCAGATTTATTGAAAAAAGTAGGTGAAATGCCTGTTTTGTTCAGAAAAAGAGGGGAAAGTTTCAAAAATTACTTTCAATCAAGACTGAGCTTGTGTAAGTGTGTTAGCACCAAAGTAGGAATGTTCAAATATTTTAATTGTAGCTTCTGTGGTTATCTTTGTACAGGTGCTGAGGAGGGTCAGTATTAATAATAGGTCCATCAAAATTAAGAAAAGATAAACTTGCAAATCTAGATTTGTAGTATATCTGGCTAAGTGCATGTCTTGCAACTCTTTTTATATAGGACGGACTACTAATAGAGAGTTATATCAAAGGATTTATGAACTTAAGTATGCCATTATAGCCCAAAAAGGCAACAATGCATTAAGGAAGCATTATAAAATTAGAAAATGTAAAGTAGATTTAACATTTCTTGTTTTGGATCAAATAGAATGATATGAAATAAAATTAGATGCAGAGGATGAATTAGGTTGGATGGAATACAAATTGCAAGTGGAATTAGACGCTTGTTACCCTCATGGTTTAAATAGTAAGGAAGAGTTTGTGGAGTATTTGAAACGCATATTGTTAAAAGCACTAAGTAATTAGCCCATTACATCAAAAAAAAACGTGATTTAATGAATGTTTTATATTAGAGATGTTTTTATTCTATTTTATTTAGTGTGCGGAAGTTCACTGTGTGGACAGAAGCACTTACTGAATAAGTTTTAGTGTTTATTTTATTAAAGTTGCTTTGCTTGGCTTTTTACTACTTGTTATTATATTACTTCCTTACATAGGATCATAGGAGGTTAGTAGTTAAGATAATATTGTAATACCTTTACCATGCATGAAGTACTGTACATCAATGCAGGGAGTACTTGTTTTTGGCAAACAGAAGATATGAGATGATTATGTACAGTGGATATAAAAAGTTTACACACCCCTGTTAAAATGCCAGGTTTTTGTAATATAAAAAAATGAGACCACAATAAATCATTTCAAAACTTTTCCCACCTTTAATGTGACTTATAACCTGTACAATTCAATTGAAAAACAAACAAATCTGTTAGGAGAAAAATATAAAAAATAAAAAATGTACAATAAGCTAGTTGCATAAGTGTGCACACCCTTAAACTAATACTTTGTTGAAGCATCTTTTGTTTTAATTACAGCATTCAGTTTTCTTGGGTAGGAGTCTATAAGCATGGCACATTTTGACTTGGCAATATTTGCCCACTCTTCCTTGCAAAAGTGCTCCAAATCTGTCAGATTGCGAGGGCATCTCTTGTGCACAGCCCTCTTCAGGTCACCCCACAGATTTTCTATTGGAATTAGGTCTGGGCTCTTGCTGGGCCATTCCAAAACTTTAATTTTCTTCTGGTGAAGCCATTGTTTTGTTGATTTGGATGTATGCTTGGGGTCATTGTCATGTTGAAAGGTGAAATTCCTCTTCATTTTCAGCTTTCTAGCAGACACCTGAAGGTTTTGGTCCAAAAGTGACTGGTATTTGGAACTGTTCATAATTCCCTCCACCTTGACTAAAGCCCCAGTTCCAACTGAAGAAAAGCAACCTCAAAGCATGATACTGCCACCACCGTGCATCACCATAGGGATGATGATGTTTTGGTGATGCAAAGTGTTTTTGCTCCAAACGAACCTTTTGGAATTGTGGCCAAAACGTTCAACCTTGGTTTCTTTAGACATAACGCATTTTCCCACATGCTTTTGGGAGAGTTGATGTATTGTTTTGCAAATTTTTGCTGGACCTGGATGTTTTTCTCTGTAAGAAAAGGCTTCCGTCTTGCAATCCTACCCCATAGCCCAGACATATGGAGAATACGGGAAATTGTTGTCACATGTAGTACACAACCAGAAATTTCTGCAGCTCCTTCAGTGTTGCTGTAGTTTTCTTGTTAGCCTCTCTGACCAGTTTTCATCTTGTCTTTTCATCAATTTTGGAGGGACGTCCAGTTCTTTGAAACGTCATTGTTGTCCCATATTTTCTCCACTTTTTGATGACTGTCTTCACTGTGTTCCTTGGTATATCCAATGCTGTGGAAATTTTATTGTACCCTTCTCCTGACTGATAACCTTTCAACAATGAAATCCCTTTGATGCTTTGTAAGCTGTCTGCGAACCATGGCTTTTGCTGTAGCAGGCAGCTAAGTAAATGTCAGGAAAATCCTACTAGGACAGCTGAACTTTATTTGGAGTTAGTCACAGTCTCTCTAATTGATGGCAGGTGTGTACCCAAGAAGACTGAATGGTGTAATTAAATCAAAAGGTGCTTCATGAAAGTATTAGTTTAAGGGTGTGCACACTTATGCAACCAGCTTATTGTACGTTTTTAATTTTTAATATTTTCCCCTAACAGATTTGGTTGTTTTTCGATTGAATTGTACAGGTTATAGGTCACATTAAAGGTGTGAAAAGTTTTGAAATGATTTATTGTGGTCTCATTTTTTTATATCACATAAACCTGGCATTTTAACAGGGGGTGTGTAAACTTTTTATATCCACTGTATGTTGAGTGTATTTTTACTATTGAAGAAATTCATGTTTTTCTTCTATTGATTAGGCGAGTACATTTTACTTTTGAGGTTCTTGGTCCTCTGGTGTATGGAAATGATATAGCCAACCCTGTCATCAAACAGCATGTTTATTTTCTAGTTACATCTCGTCATGTAAACAATTAATGTTTACTTAAAAACAGCAAACACTACATAGCTTTTTGTCAATCATCCAGTACAATTACAAATTAATAAGGAATGTGAGTTATGCTTGAGGTTATAGATGAAACACTTGCTATGCTAGTGATCTTAGTAAGGACTAGTAAAATGTTAATTCTGTTGAAGTTTCTCCAAAGGCCACAGAAGCTAGAGAGCAGTCTTACAGCTTTGGATTGGTCTGTAAACACACTTCAGTAAATAGTTTCCAGCACTACAATTCTTGGAAACATCTTTCTGTGCAAACACTTAAGATAGAGAACACTTAAGTACAAGTAGCATTTGTTTTTACTTCTGATGTTGTAGCAGAGTAGTATATAAATAATTTTATGTGTATATTATGTTTGCCTCTCAGGAAAAAAATAGCATTTACATGCTTGTTTTGAGTCAGTTATGATGGAAGTTTGCTGGCTGTGAGATTCTAAGGAACCTTTGGGCTTTTGGTCCATGTTTATACAGTTGTATCTGTAAACTGGCACCAGCAGTATTACCTGTGCATTAGGAAAGTGATTTTATAAACAACTTAATTTTGAGAACATTATACTATATTACCAAGTGGCCCAAGTCACGGCTGAAACGGGTTCTCGGCTAACTTATGAGGCTAAGAAATACGAACAAGATACTGACATTCATGAAATGTACTTTGTGCTTTTAGTGTGAAGACAATGACATAGCTGCATTTTGAATGTCAATATGACAGTTTACAATTCTTAGTTTTTCTTTCTGAACTCCTAACATTGATGGAAACCATTACTTGTAGGGCAACCTAACGTTTTTTAATTCTTTTCATTATTATATTACAACATAGTTATGCATTTCTGAGAGAAAGTAGTATGCTGTGAACTGAATGTGTTAGAAATGTGTATGTCATCTAATTATATCACCGTTACGCGGACGGTGGCGATTACCGTTTACCTTACGGCATTTTTGGGTGGGTAACCCAACAAGTGCATTTGTATGGGTTTAATATTATTATTTAATTAAAACATATATTACTTTTCTTATATAATGTGCCGGTTTGCCGCCCTTCCCTTGCTGTCTGCCTGTCCTTGGGTGTTCTCAGTAGCTTGGTTCATGTGTACTGCTGCTCTTTCTCACGCAGCCCAGGCACTGTGGCTGGCGGCAAGAACGCCGGAGATGCGAGATCTCCGTCTCCGGTGCGCTATGTTAAATGCCATTGTCAAGACGAGTTAAGAGACGGAAAAAACTAAAAGCAGCGGACATGGGAGATCTCCGTTTGCTATGTTAAAGGAGTTTGAAGGACAGATTATTATAAAACAACTAAAAAAAATGCTTTTTTTTCGTTTTTTTTGTCGCTATGTTCGCTATGTTAAACTCTTTTTAAACATAGAGTGAGATTTAACGAAAAAGTCCGGGCGTGACGGACCTTTTTCGACCTTTATGGTTAGTATTTTGAAGACGCTGGTTGGGCTGGGCTGGCCAGCCGTGGTGCGCGTTTAGAGGAGGCATTGTATAATAATGGTTATAGAATTGCAAACGTGTGCCATACACAGTGAGGATAATAAAGTTATGACTATGAAAGCCAGCCAGTAGGGTATGCTTTCAGTTCTTTAAAAAATAGCATAGAAAAATAATTTCAAAATAAAGTGCGAATGCAGGATGTGTATTCAAAACTCGATAAGATGTTCATTTTGTAAAATATTTAGAGTAAAAAAAGAAAGTTCTAATACGGACCATAAATTACTTTTCTGAAAATAAAAGAAGATTTTTAAAATATATAGCATTATGATTGAGTCTCTGGTCAGTGTATTTGCTTGAGATGTGGATGTTAGGAAATTCACCTGCCTCACCATGTTTGCAGTCTGGGAGCTGTTGCACATCACCCACCTCCAAGACACCAATATCTTGCAAGAAAGTTTAACACAGACAAAGAAATATCTGGTGCCAAAGCCATTGCCTAAAACTCAGTAATAAAAATGCATTATAATGCCCTTTGGAAAACTGTCAAGCCAAGTTAATTACTCCTTTGGTAAAACACCCCTAAGCGGCTACCCAGTAATAAGAGATCTGTGAACATTTGTAGACAGCAATCTGGCCTTTGAGTAACATGTAGCTATAATAGTAAGAAAATAATTCTGTTTCACCCAAATTATCAGTCAGTGTATAGCATCCAGCTCCATGGTAATGACTCTACTTGGCCTTATCAGACCTGTCACTGAGTACAATGCCCTTGCTGACATGTATCTAACCAGACACTTGCAACCGTTGGAATGCCCACAAAGGTTTCTCACCAGGAGAATTCATGGCATGAACACCCTGTCCTACACTCATTACCTGTAGGCTCTGTCTCTGTATTTAGTTTCTTACAGGCTGCTGACAGGGGATCTTTGCCAGGCTTACAGGGCTTCTTCAGACTCGCCCCTGATGGCTCTGTTGCACATATGCAAAACAAGCAGCACCAGAAACACTATATCCAGAGATCTGAACTTCGCTTGTAACATAAATAGAACATGCTGGAGAGACAGATATGTATCTCACAGTATCCCCATACTATGGACTAGGTTCCCTATCCATTTAAAACAGAGTTCATCCCTGAACCTGTACATATAAAATATTGACAACTGGATGGGAAATCATAAATTTATCCCTGGTCTGTCCCTCATGTCCCTTATGGACAGAAGGTTGTCAATAAGACAACTATTATTCTACCCAACACTCCATCCATACAAATCCTTAGTTACTTCCCTACTAACATGCCCCTCCTCTCTGTATAGATGCCCATGATACTTGGGACCCAAATGTTTTAGGGTGCACAGATAGGCTTCTAAGGGCCCCAGTGGTCATCAGCCTAGTAACAATGTATGAACCAATGAGAGCTGAGTGAAATGAAGCTTAAGAGATTAATCTTAAAACCCATGTTGAGAACACATAATACATTTGTAACGAGTGAAGAAGCCCAATATTAATAATTTGTAGTGCATGGAGCTTTATCTTCTTCAGGCACTACCAATAACAGGAAAAAGTGTAGGAGCCCAAAGTGTTTTACAGCTTTGAAAGCTGTAAAATACTTACCACTGCCACATAGGCAGAAGTGAAGTGTCGGCCTGAGGATCTAACAGTTTTAAAAGCCATTAGGCATTTTACTCTGCCACACTTTTAAACACTTTTTGTTTAAGAGTGTGGCAGAGAGAAGTATCTAACAGTTTTTGGAACTGGTCTAGCTTCTGCTGCTTTTCTGTGGTTGCCAGTACTGTCTACGGTTACACTGTAGCACAAGATTGCATTTTAAGAGCACTGAGAGGTGCTTAACAAAAGATTGTTATGCATATTTCTGATGACAGAGAAATGCATGACAAGCATATCTGTTTCCTGATTTCAGAGTGTAATTGTGGAACTCTATACAGTACATATATTTTATGTAGTTATTTAATCAGTGCAGAAGGTTTGTGCATCAGGATTGCCCTCCTATTTCATTGAGTGCTCAACTTTGAAATATGTTGTTTTGACTTGAGTGCTCTCAAACAATGTGGAAATATAATCGCTCATAAGTATAATTCTTGGCACTTTAACTTTTCAGAGTTCTGCATTCTCTTAATTTTTGCCTGAATTATTTTATATATTTGCTGACTGAATTATTTTATATATTTGCTGGCATTGTTTTTTTGTTCCTGATCTCCTCTGAAACTGGTCCCCCCCTTATGTCTGTGGTGGTGTTAAAGTTTATAAAACTGGTCTAACAGCTTTTTTGTTATCTGCTTGCTTCAAGGCTTGCTGATTTAAAATAGCCCATTTGTAAATTCCTGCATACACTGTTAGAAACTCCTTGTGTTCTGACATAAAAGTGCTCTCAAACAATCTGAAAACATAATCGGGGATCAGTATAATTCTTGCCACTTTAACTTTTCAGAGTTCCGCATTGTCTTAATTTTTGCCTGAATTATTTTATATATTTGCTGACTGAATTATTTTATATATTTGCTGCATTGTTTTTTTGTTCCTGGTCCCTTCTGAAACTGGTTCCCCCCTATTTCTGTGGTGGTGTTAAAGTTTATAAAACTGGTCTAACAGCTTTTTTGTTGTCTGATTGCTTCAAGGCTTGCTGATTTAAAATAGCCCCTGTCTGTAAATTCCTGCATACACTGTTAGATACTCCTTGTATTCTGACTGAAGAATGCTCTCAAACAATCTGAAAATATAATCGTTGATAAGTATAATTCTTGGCACTTTTACTTTTCAGAATTCTGCATTTTCTTAATTTTTGCCTGAATTATTTTATATATTTGCTGGCATTGTTTTTTTTGTTCCTGATCTCTTCCGAAACTGCCCTCCCCCCATTTCTGTGGTGGTGGTAAAGTTTATAAAACTGGTCTAACATATTTTTTGTTATCTGATTGCTTCAAGGCTTGCTGATTTAAAATAGCCCCTGTTTGTAAATTCCTGCATACACTGTTAGAAACTCCATGTGTTCTGACTGGAGTGCTCTTAAACAATCTGGAAATATAATCGGTGATAAGTATAATTCTTGGCACTTTAACTTTTCAGAGATGTTCTTCGTGTTTCACTGTGGCAGTCATTACATTTGGGTAATCTGCTGGCAGGTTGCCCTCAGTCAGCCTGAATTCCAAAGTCTTGGGTCCTGCATCGGTTGCTGTCTTTCCCTTCCATGACGTCAGGTCATCAGGGGTATAAAACATGCAGCTGGCGCCATTTTCTCCAGTCTTTCTTGCCGCGCGGTGCCCGAAGCAGAAGCATTTCGCAAGTGCCGGTTGGCCGACTACTGAAATATTCGAGTTTGAGTTTCAGATCCGAAGTTTTCACTAAAGCTAAGTACCCCAATGGGGAAACTTTTTTCTTGCTTTTTACCAATGTCAGAAAAAGTTATTAACTGTATTACTTGTGGGAAGCAAATACCTCATAAGGATTTCCATTTATACTGTATTCCTTGCCTAAGCCCTGATCACAACGTGCCTGGCTGTCGGTTTTATGCTAGATTTAACCAACGCACTATTAAGCGTTGGTATATTTTTGCATCAAAGTATTTTGGAAACAGATTTAACTACCTTGCATACTTTGAGGGAGCATTTTCCCTGGGAGAGTCAAGACTTCTCAGAATCAAAAAAGAGGCTCAGAGATTTCCTTCTTCTCCCTCAGCACAAGCCTTTAGCCAATCCCCCTGTTTTAGACATTATGGATGATGTGTTTTCGGAGTCAAGCTTGACCCCTGACTCCATACCTCCGGCTCCTAGTAAGCCTGACAGATATTACAGGGTCCTTGACTCACATAAATTTTTATTTAGAAACCCTGCTGCTGATCCTGAAACTATTTCACAGGGTCCAAAGGGAGTTAAGGCCTCAACAGCAAAAAATCCTACCCCCTCTGACAGAGATTCAAGGGCACTAGACAGATGGGGAAAAAAGGTTTATACATCTGCAACCTTGGCATTCAGGGCCTTAAACTGTCAATTTCATATGCTAAAGTACGAACAACATGTTATGGGATTGCTGAAATAGAAAATGATGTTGATTTCAGAATGTGCAGAATGTCATTGGATAGCAATCCGACTACCGGAGTTCATAAAAAACACAAAGAAAAGGACAGAGAAAGGCAGTCGAGATCCAAAACCGAGGACGAAACTTCTCCTAAGCCAGTCGCCGGCACTCGGGCGCTTTTGCAGCCCTGATACCCGCTACCTTCGAGTCGCAGGCCTCTACCGACACCCATGTGGAGTCCGGCATGCAGCAAGATACTCAAGGTATTAGACCGACAGATGTATCTTCCTCGTATGGGTCTGGAGCTGCTGAGCAGGCACCGGCTTCTGAGGGTGTATTCAGACCTCAACATTTGTATATCAAACCGAAGACAGCTGCAAAACCAAAGACAAAAGCAACTTCTAAAACTAAAAAAAAATGATGCATGAGCCACGTGCACAGGCCTCTATGCCTAAAAAGCAGATGATCAAAATGGCTGAAGACCTTATTACCTTGATCAGGGGTACCCATCCCCCCCAGATAAGAGGTCTAGGCAAGACACTAATTATGAATCTTCAGATCAGGTTTCTATTTCTTCTGATCAGGAATTATCTATGCCTCCCTATGAGGATTCTGATGCTGAGAAGTCTTTTCCATCTGCATCTCCTCCTGAGGATTATTCATTTGGAGAAGCATGATTACAGAGAAATGGGGGAGCCCAGACATAGATCTATTTGCCTCTCCTCAAAATTATCAATTGAAAAGATTCTGCACAAGGACTTATCACAGACAAGCATGGAAAGTGGACGCCCTATCCTTCAGTTGGAAAAACCTATCAGTTTACACCTTTCCTCCTCTACCTCTTCTCCCCATGGTCCTCTTAAAAGTCAGACAAGAGAAACCAAAGATGATACTAATTGCCCCGGACTGGCCCCGCCAGTACTGGTACCCAGTCCTAAGGAACATGTCTCAATACCCAGCTTGGACCTTACCTCAAAGACCTCAACTACTGTCCCAGCAAAACAGTCAGATCCTGTACAATCAACTACAGACACTGAACCTGGCAGCATGGCTGATCATGTAGTTATTATACAAACAACACCTCTCCGTAAAGCTGTGATGGATGTCATTTCGAAAGCCAGAAGGCCTAGTACTAGAAAATCTTATGCTGACAAATGGAAGAGATTCTGTGCTTGGAATCAAGCACAAGGAACTGATACAGCAGAACCAAATATTCCTCAGGTATTACAATACTTAACTGAGATGCTTGACAAGGGCCTATCTTTCTCATCGATTAAAATCCATGCCTCTGCCATTTTGGCTCATTACAATACAGAGCCATCAATCTTTTCTCATCCTTTACTAAAGCAGTATCTTAGAGGAGCCAAACATTTAAGGCCTCCTAGGTCACCGTTACCTGCATGGAACCTTAATTATGTGCTGGAAAAGCTAACCATGCCTCCATTAGAACCAGCTGCTACCGTTGAAATAAAGTTCTTATCATGGAAAACAGCTCTGCTGCTAGCAATTACTTCAGCAAGAAGAGTTTCAGAGCTACAGGCCCTCATGGCTGTAGAGCCTTTTATCATATTTTACCCAGACAGGGTGTCTCTGAGGACAAATCCTACTTTTATGCCTAAGGTGGTTTCCAGTGTGGCTCTTAACCAAACAATTCATCTGCCAACCTTTTATCCAAATCTGCAAGAACAAGGGGGAGGGAATTCTGCATTCCTTGGACGTACACAGACAGCTAAGATTCTACTTGAGCAGGACTAAAGCTGTAAGAAAAACTGAGCAATTACTGGTGTCATATGCTTGCAGTATCAGAAGGAAAGGCTATTTCAAAGCAGACAGTTTCAAAGTGGATAAGCCACTGCATCCGTTTTTGCTACCTACACCATGGTAAACCTGTGCCCAAGGGCATTAGGTCTCATTCCACCAGAGCTGCTGCTACTTCAGCAGCCTTTCTCAGAGGAGTACCAACCAAAGACATTCTAGAGGCTGCTACTTGGAGTTCTGGTCACACCTTTACAAAGCATTATCATTTGCCTCTCTACTCTAAGTTCAGGGCAGGTTTTGCCACTGCATTTCTGTAGGGCCTTATAGCCACACCTAATGCTGTTTAGCTCCAGCCTCCCAACCATAGCTTTGAGATTCTACCCAAATGTAATGACTGCAACAGTGAAACACGAAGAACATAGTACAGTTGTGTACACTTACCATAAATGTAGATGTTCCAGTGTATTCACTGTTGCAGTCCAGGTTACCCTCCCACCATCACCCTGTCATTCTGGAGTTTATCTTTCCTTCTCTATCTTCTACAACCTATGTGGTGTATTTGCTTGTAGATGGAGGTAAAGTTTATATTGATGCATGTATATACATATATATATATATATATATATATATATATATATATATATATATATATATATATATATATATATATATATATTGCTACCTTTTTGGGGGCACCTGACATCCGTGGCAAGAAAAAACTAAAGAAAATGGCGTCGGCTGCATGTTTTATACCCCTGATGACCTGTTGTCATGGAAGAGAAGACAGCAACTGATGCAGGACCCAAGACTTTGGAATTCAGGCCGACGGAGGGCAACCTGCTAGCAGAGTACCCAAATGTAATGACTGTAACAGTGAATGCACTCGAACATCTACATTTATGATAAGTGTACATAATTGTACTTTCTGCATTGTCTTAATTTTTGCCTGAATTATTTTATATATTTTCTGGCTGAATTATTTTATATATTTGCTGGCATTGTTTTTTTGTTCCTGATCTCTTCTGAAACTGCCCCCCCATATTTCCGTGGTTGTGTTAAAGTTTATAAATCTGGTCTAACAGCTTTTTTGTTATCTGCTTGCTTCAAGGCTTGCTGATTTAAAATAGCACCTGTTTGTAAATTGCTGCATACACTGTTAGAAACTTCTTGCGTTCTGACTGAAGAGTGCTCTCAAAGAATCTGGAAATATAATCCGTGATAAGTATAATTCTTGGCACTTTAACTTTTCACAGTTCTGCATTGCCTTCATTTTTGCCTGAATTGTTTCATATATTTGCTGACTGAATTATTTTATATATTTGCTGGCATTGTTGTTTTGTTCCTGATCTCTTCTGAAATTAGTTCCTCCCACCCACCCTATTCCTGTGGTGTTTGTTATAGTTGGTGGCTTTGCCGTTGCCCGCCCCTACTGTACATTTGATCTGGGACACTCCTCCCAGTCTAGTGTTCATTCTACCTATTACAGAGAGAACATTAGAGAAGGCCAACCCACTTAGGTTCTTAATCTTGAATTATCTTTTGCGCCTCCTTCCTCCCCTTGCACTTTATTAACAAAAAAAAAATCTTATGTTCTGACTGAGTGCTGAGTGTGCTTCTCAGCTAATAAGTAAGTTTTTTGGCACTTAACTGTTCAGAGTTGAATAAAGCAACAATTGAATTTAGTTTAGAATACATTTTGAATAAATTGCATTTATTTAAAGTGTATTTGCTTTATTTTTAGTTCTTTTTTAGCTGCTTTCTGGGGGAAAAAAATCTAAGCTTGTTTCCTGCCTTTCCTGTAACTGTTGGTAAGCTTCTGAGCCCCACAAGCCCATCTGTGTTGGAGGGAAGCCTTCTAGCTTAACAGTGAGAGTGGTAAGCATTGAGTAGGCTATCTACCACAAGAGGAGTGGTTCTGCCCCAGAAATTGTAGTTTATTGACCATTTGGGCAGTTTTTCCATCTCTTTCCACTCAGTTTATTGACCGTTTGGGTAGTTTTTCCTTCTCTTTCTACTCTCAGGTTTAAAAGCCCGCATTTGTGCTTGTTTCCTGCCTTTCCTGTAACTAGTCTAGTCCAGATACAGATTTGCTGTATCCAGGACTGTTGGTAAGTTTCAGAGCACTCAGAGCCTTTCTGTGTTGGAGGAAAGCCTTCTAGCTCATCAGTGAGAGTGGTAAGCATTAGGCAGCCTACCTACTACAAGAGGAGTGGTTTCTGGCCCAGAAGTTGTAGATTGGCCATTTGGACAGTTTTTCCATCTCTTTCATCTTTCTGGTTTAAATGCCCGTGTTTGCGCTTGTTTCCTGCCTTTCATGTAACTAGTCTAGTCCAGGTACAGATTTGCTGTATCCAGGACTGTTTATAAGCTTCTAAGCCCCCCAAGCCTTTCTGTGTTGGAGGGAAGCCTTCTAGCTTATCAGTGGGAGTGATAAGCACTAGGTAGCGTATCTACCACAGGAGGAGTGGTTTCTGGCCAAGATATAGTAGCTTATTGGCCGTTTGGGCAGTTTTTTCCATCTCTTTCAACTTTCTGGATTAAAAGTCCGCATCTGCGCTTGTTTCTCATCTTTCCTGTAACTAATCTAGTCCAGATAGAGATGTGCTGTATCCAGGACTGTTTGTAAGCTTCTGAATGGTGCCAAAGTCTGCTCTTCAGTTTTTCCCTTAGATCTGCTAGTTTTCTCCCCTCCTACACTTTTACTAGCTTACTAGTTTAGCACTTTACCAGACTTCTTGAAGCAATTATTGTAGAACACAAAAGTGCTACCAGCACTAAACGTTCTACAAGGAAACAGCTCCAGTATTTATTAATGCCTACCCCTCCAGGCATGTCTAAAGGTCAGTTTCCTGTGCTTTCTCCATTTAACCTGGTGAACTTGGGCATCCTGAGGCAGTGTAGCAACTGCCTCATGTACACTGACAACCCTCTCCTCTTACCTCCCAACACTCCGACTTGTGAGAGATGTGCTTATATATCCAAATTAGAAGCCACGCACTCTACAGCCAAGACCGGAATAGCTGGTCAAGAGGAGAAGGTCAACACCTGCACCACACCACATGGAACACATAGCCCTCCAGAACACACACCAGCACTGCCTTCACATAAAAATACAAACCACACACCCACCTTTGTGGAGGCTGTCAATAGAAATCTGCAAAAACAGCAGAGACCTCCAAGGCAGAAATGCACCCGACCACCACAACACAACACTAATGACGAGAGACATAACTCTCCTAAACAGTGTGCCACTCAACCAAAGCCTTTAAGGCAAAACAGCATGCCCAACACAGTAGTCATAGGTGACTCGATAGTGAGGCACACTGATGTCCTACTCACTAGGTTGAATAAGGAGAAAGTAACAGTCACCTGCCTGTCAGATGCCAGGATCCGCCACATAATGCACGCACTCAGGTCCCTCAACAACAGGTACAAATATGACTCTGTCATTGTACATGTGGGTGTGAATGACCTGAGACGTACCTCCCTGGACTACATGAAAAGAGACACGGAGAAGCTCTTGGATTATGTAGCCCAGGCGGGTATGACTCTTGCCCTGAGCAACATCTTGCCCTCACCCAGAGTGATACCACAGTACAAGCAGAAAATGATTGATTTCAACAATTGGCTACGTTTCTGGTGTCATTCTAAGGGGATCCAGTATTTATCTGCCTGGGATGACATGACTTGACAGACCTCGATGCTTTGCCAGAGATGGCCGGCATCTGTCACCTCTGGGCTTCCGGATACTGGCAAGGCTCTTGCCACCCCTATAGTACCTTTTTTTAGGCGGTGTTCCAAAGACCAAATTACCACCGTACCAGCTACAAACAAATCCAGAATGAAAGTCATGCTGCTCAACGCTAGAAGTCTAAATCTCAAAATGCACTCACTCGAAGCACTCCTTAAAATGGAGAACATCAACATTTGTGTTGTAACAGAGACCTGGTTCAAGGCAGCAGAAAGTACCCCTGCACTACCAGGCATTCCACACCTTTTGGCCAAAGAACTTGGACCAAAGCTCCAAAGGCGGTGGTGTTTCCATATTCATAAAGGATGCGCACACCTTCAGACTTGTAGGGCAACATAATGCATCTGAGATACTTCAGGTGCAGCTAACACTGGGTAAGACAGAGATTCATGTTGTAGCCATGCTGTAGGTCCCCAACCATGTCCCAAGACTCGCAGTCCATGTTCCTAAGCACCCTGGAGAATATTAGGGTCCAACCTAACACTGTCATACTGGGTGACTTCAACTTATCCCTACATTAACTGGGAAAACTACTCGTATACCAATGCACTTGCCCAATGCTTTCTGGACTTCATTAATTCCAATGCTCTGGACCAGCTCATTCTTACCCCCACTAGAGGTAGCAACATCCTTGACCTGGTCATTACTAACATGGGTGACCATTGCTCTACACCAATAGTCAACTCCTCCCTAGTTAGATCCGAGCACAAACTAATCACCTTGGAAATCCACAACCCTCCCACCCCCACAAAGGTGACCACCATGAAAAACTTCTCCAAAGCTAACTTTGAGCTCCTAAAAACAGAGGTGGCTAACTTCATGGCACGCATGTAAATAGAGAATAGTTGCATGACCGCCGAATCATACATCAATGCACTGTACAAACACACACACACAAATGCATGGATCTTGCCATACCCAATAGAACTAAGACGCTCTCCTCGAAAAAAAAGGAAGCCAATCTGGTGGTCCCCTGCCATAAAGAAACTCTACAACAGAAGGAGGAAGGAATAAGGCAAAATCCCAAGACTGGAAAAACTCCCTTATCAGCCTCAACAAAAGGTTGTGATCCCTCTTCAAATCCTCTAAAGCTAGCTATGAAAACAGAATTGCAGCAGATAGTAAAGACAACCACAAGGCCTTCTGTAGTTATGTAAAGAATCTCCACGGGAATACCCAGATTTGCTCTGAGCTACTGCACAGTGGTACCTCCTATACCGAGCCAACAGATATTGCCAATATACTAGCCGACAGATTCAGTGCTAACGTTACCCGTCTCTCCCCCACCAAAGGACCAATCACAATACCAGTAGATTGCCAGGCACCCAGTATTACTGCTGCACAGGTTAAAACAGCACTATACAAGGCCAAGAATACAGCTTCTATGGGACCTGACAATATCCCTGGCTGTGTTCTACATGAACTACAGAGTGAACTGGCACCTCACCTGTGTGCCCTGTTCAAATACGGCCTCAACTCAGGCTTTGTCCTCACTGATTGGAGCAGTTACAGTCATCCCTCTCCACAAAGGAAGAGTGACTACAGACCCCAGGAATTATCGTTCAATTAGCCTGATGAGTCTGATATGCAAAGCTATGGAACGCATCATCATGGACCTAATAAACAAGGATATAGGGAATCTCCAAACTCTGGATCCTACACAGTTTGATTTTGTGAAGGGTAGATCATGCCTGCTCAACTTGGTCTACTTCTCTGAGTCAGGCAGTCACCAGAGCTGTGGATGAAGGCAAGGTGGTTCATACAGCCTACATTTTTCTGGCCAAGGCCTTTGACACCATTCCCTACTCAGGAAGCTAGGCATCAACCCCTATATCACTAGGTGGGTTGCAAATTGGCTCACAAATAGAGCTCACAGTGTGAAAGTAGCTGTCTCCAAGTCAGACTGCCGACCTGTCATGAGTGGAGTCCCACAGGGTTCGGTCCTGGGTCTTCTCCTGTTTGGTATCTACTTCTCTGAAGTCCAGGTCAACATGAAAGGACTCTGGCTGACAAAGTTCACAGACAATTGCAAGTTGGGAGCTATTATAAACTCCCCAAGTGAAGTTGACATCCTACAGAAAGGCCTCAATGATACCAGTGACTGGTGTCAGAGAACCATGGCCTTAATTAAGCTCAATGCCAAAAAAAGTGTCATCATCCCCCTTGGGAAAAACCTGGTTCCCTTGAATTACCACATTTATGGTAGTCCACTGAACACAGAAGGCGTTATAAGAGGTCTGGGAACACAGGTGGACAGCAACCTCTCTTTTGACCACCACGTTGCCACTGTGGTCAGAAAGTCCTTCTATGTGGCACATCTCATTACTAAGGGTTTTGCATCCAGGAATAAAGAGGTCATTGTCTCCCTCTGCTCTTCCCTCATTAGGCCAATCATTGAGTACAATGCCCCATTTGGCATGTCTGCAACAACTGGAGAGGCCGCAAAAGTATCTTACAAATAGGATCCTAGGCCTTAAACACTTGTCCTATATGGACAGACTCGAAAACTCCAACTATTCTCTGTCTCATATCGCCTGCTTAGAAGTAATCTCTGCCTGACTTACAAAACCATGTCTGACCCAACTCTGTTAGAAATGCTACATCTAAAGAAATCCCAATCCCTCCTCACCACACACTCCATTTTTGTTTTGTGTATGTTTGCTAGGTTACAGTGCAGCCGACGCCATTACATCAGTCTTTCTTGCCGAGGGGCCCGAAGCAGAAGCAGTTTGCATGAGTGCCGGTTAGCCGCTACCTGAGTTTTCATTTTCAAATTGAAGTTTGAAGTCTTCTAAAAGCTAAGTACCTCATTGGGGATCCTTTTTTCTTTTTCTAACTGATGCCTGAAAAAGTTAACAATAGTCTCGCTTGTGGAAAGCAAATACCACACGGAGATTTCCATTCTTACTGCGTCACCTGCTTAGGCCCAGACCACGACATCCCTCGCTGTCGGTTTTGTGCTTTATTCAGTGCCAGAACTATACGTCGTCGGGCCCTTATTGTAGCTAAATATTTTTGCTCTCGATCTCCATATTCCGAAATGGCTTCGGTAAGCCATCCGACTACCAGTCTTCCAAAAAAACGTAAGGATAAAGACAGAGACAGACCGCACAGGTCCAAAACTGCCAACGACGCTTCCGTTAAGCTAGTCACCAGTTCACCGGTCCTCAGTAATGCACTTTTGCAGCCCCATGATGCCTGCTTCTGTGGATTCGCAGGCCACTACCGAGACCCATTCGGAGACTGGTATGCTGTGAGACTTTTCTTTGACTAAGGATCCTGCGAATGTCTACCTTGGATGGGTCCGGAGCCACTGAGCAGGCACCGGCTTCCGAGGAAGTTCTTTGTGCTACCGATACTCGTCGCAATCCGATGACTTCTTTCGCATCTTCAGTTCTTTCTAAAACTACTGAGTTTCTAAGGCCCAGGGTACAAACTACGCCTTAAAAAAATGAGCACCTGCTTCCATGCCATGCCTCAAATGCCTAAATCTCAAATGACAAAATCTTTGCTTATTAGGGAAGCCCATATTACTCCCTTAAAAAGAAAGAGACTCAGTCCCTGCAGTTTTTTAGCTGTTTTAGTCCCCGGCTTAGACGATTGACTTGCAGATGATGAAAATGGAAGAAATGCAACCCTGCTTTGCTCTATGAAGTTCATGCACAGGAAACAGACTTCTTCTGCCTCTCCTCCAGAGGATTTTTCATTTGGGGTGAAACCCTACATACTTTAAGAGCATTTCCAATGGGAGTGTTAGACTATCCTCAGTCCAAGAGACTCAGGGAGGCAGAGATTTTTACCACAGCACAGACCTCCCATTCCTCCCTGTCCGGATGTCCTGATGATGATGTTTTATGTTAACTAGCTTAACTCCTGACACACTTCACCCTTCCTCTGCTCCCAGGTGTTACAGAGTATTACAGAGTCCATGACTCAGTCATTTTTTCTTTCAAGAACTTACTGTCATCTCCCCATGACCTAAAGGAATAAGGCAAATAAATGCAACCACAGCTAAGAATCCCACCCCTTCAGACAGACTTTTTCCGGGCTTTTAGACAGATGGAAAAAAAATAGAGACCTCTAACTCTCTTGCCATTAGCAATAGAATTGTCAGTTCCATCGCATTGAAATACGAGCAACATACTGTGGAACTTAAACAACAAAAATATCTACCTTTTAAATTGTGCAGAAAATAAAAGATTACAGGGAGCTTGCATTCTGCAAGCCAATTACAGGACACACCTTGCATGCTTTGACGCCTGTTTTATCTCTGTCCTGGCAGCAGCAGCAGCAGGTTTGTACTTAAGAAGACATGCTTGACTTAAGGAACAGACCTTGCACAGACCATGTCAAAATCAAAAAACTATTGACACCACATTGAACAAAGATAATTTGTTGGTCACCAAGGCAGAAGAGGTCTTAAAAAAAGATGGAAGAAAAAGCTAAATCTACAGAGCAACAAAGAGACTTCTTGCAGGTCCAGCTCCGAGGTTCAGTAGTCATTGCCCCTCCAAGCACTGGTGCCCAGATCTTCCTCCAAACCAGTGGGCAGGCAGACAAACGGAATATATTCACTTAATTAGACCCTAGGCGACTGCCTGATTCAGGCAGTCAGTCAAAAAAAGCTGTTACAGCACCTGACCTTTGTAAAGCACCTACTGACCCCTGACCTCTAACACTATAAACAAAAAAAAATCCAAAGTAGTACCCACTCAAAAATATTCCTGGGGGGAGAAAGCCTGACACAGCATCCCAGATGGCATGGCATTCCCAGAAAAAACAAGCCTGATGGGTTCCTATGTCAGGAGAGACAAAGATTTTTGAATGTGTCTTGGTCGAACTGACAAAACCGAAACTGCAAAATATCGAAACGGCATGTAAGCAAATTCTTTCCCTGGGAAAGAATTCGCTTGGCCGTTTCAGTACATTGCCGTTTTCGGCACTGTAGTATGGTCTCGGAGTTGGTATATTTAAGTAGGGGGGCACAGCCCCCCACTTAATCTCATGTTTTAATGTGCTTACTTTTTTTAATTTTTTTTGTTGGAACAGCGATTTTTTTTCCAAGTTCTGACAGTTCGGTTTTGTAAGCTTTCGCTTACATGGGATCGATTAATCACCGTTCGCTTACCTAAGCATTCAATGATCTAATATAGACCCTATCTGATAGGCTACTTCTCTCAACTAGCCACCAGAACCTAGTTATCCACAAGGAAAATCCTGCAAGCTCTAGGGTTCATGGTATCCTGCATTCTACTCATTCCATATGCCAGACTGCATATGAGGAAACTTCTATGGTACCTAAAAAGGACCTGGAAACTATCATACCCTGTCTAAGGAAAGATTTTCTTTGGTGGGCAGCAGCATGCAACCGCAACAAGGGTCTTCCCTTCTCACAAACCCATGCCGCCCAGACCGTAACCACAGATGCATCAGAATATGCCTGGGGTGCACACCTGGACGGCAGGTGCATTCAGGGTCACTGGAGCCCAAATCAAATTCATCTGCACATCAACCAAAAAGAGATGCTAGCTGTTCAGCATGCTTTGACAGCTTTCAGACCCCTACTCTCCCCGGGGCCTCTAATGATCAAAACAGGCAACACCACAGTAATGTGGTACATCAACAAGCAGGGAGGAACTCACTCTTATCCCCTCTGCAGGCTCGCTATGACCCTTTGGCACACAGCTTCAGCCATGCAAATTCACCTGCAAGCACAATTCCTGCCAGACTCCCAAAACTCTCTGGCAGACGACTTAAGCAGAAACCTCCTAGACCCACATGAGTGGCAGCTAGACCACAACACCTTCAACCTTGTAACCCAGAAATGGGGCACCCTGAAGGTGGACCTCTTTGCCTCCCATAACAATCACCAGCTCAGCAAATTCTGCACCAGGGAGCCTCACAGCAAGGCCTGGAAAGTGGATGCCTTAAGCTTCCAATGGGTAAACCTCTCGATCTATGCATTTCCCCCTCTACCTCTGCTTTCAAGGGTACTACTCAAAATAAGGGAGGAAAAACCAAGAGCAATCTTGATTGCCCCAGACTGACCACGCGTAGTCTGTCACCCCTGCCACCATGGCACCTACCTCAGATCCCAACTCTCCTGACCCAGCAGAATGGAGAATTCATGCATCCACAATTGCAGACCCTGAACCTGGCAGCCTGGCTTATTCCCTAACCTCTCCTCCAGTTGCCAGTCTAAGTAAGCAAGTCCTGGATGTTATACGTGAGACCAGATGCCCCAGCACTAGAAAATCTTGTGCTGACAAGTGGAAAAGGTATTGCACCTGGATCCAGGATAAAGGAACTGAAACAGCACAGCCCTCCCTACCTGTCGTCCTGGAATACCTAGCAGTCCTACTACACAGGGGCCTTTCTTTTTCTTCTATTAAAATTCATGCCTCTGCCATCTCTGCTCATTTCAGCACAGAGCCACCTCTCTTTTTTTTCAGCCTCTCATCAAACAGATGCTCTCTGTGAAGTATTGGCAAATAAAGAATGTGGGTTTTAAAGTGAGGAAACAACCTTGACTGTGTGCAAGCCTTGATTCTTGCCTATCTTGTGGGGACAAAAATACTGAGTAAATTAGGGAAGTTAGCACTGACTGAGATGGTATCCTGTCTAGATGTAGCAAGATCCGAATGTATGACTAACCAAACGTGGAGATAACTTACTATATGGTGTGAAGATGTTTAAGTTGCTATTGGCTTGTTATCTTGGGGAGTGCCTTAATTTCCAACTAGTAGAAGTGGATACATAAATGTTCATTTTTAGAGTTTGGTACAATACCAGGAGTTAGTATATTCGAAGGGCTGTTAGAAAAACTCCAATTACAGGGTTTTGTCCTTATAATTAAACTATTACTCAGGTTTACTGTGAGTTAATTTCACTGATGTTTAGTGTAGCATGGATACTACTGTCACAGGAAAAATAATTTCTGTCTTTGTGTTTGGTAACTAAGAAACTAACATCTTTTATTGGATCATGTACTACTGTTGCCAGTGCATACCTCTGTGGTGTCAGATGGAGAATATTGGATAAAGCCCTGATTGTGACCAGGTAATCAGAGTTCGATTAGTACCTCAGGTGTCTGTTGGAACTGGCGTTTTGGAGGAGAGGAGAGGAGTTACTGGGCTTTGCTGGATCACCTCTCTTTTGACTGAGGGTGTGGGAAAGTGGTGCCACACAGTCATGTAGCAGAGTCCTTGGTGAAGACTGGAGATCATACAAAAGTGCTGGCACTTAGGGGACAGGACTGTTATGATTATTTGTTGGTCTTGCAGAAGTGAGTGACAAACCCTTGCTGATGCCCATTGTATGATGAATCCTGGAGAATGTTACTGGGCATGCTCAGTGGGGGTTGCAGCTAAAAAAGAAATCCCCTGATGGCTGCTTAAATGATGGTCCATTTCAGTCAGCCTTCACCCTCCAGTGAAGGGGCGGTGAATGGAACAGTTAGCTGAGAGAGTGGATGATGGTCAACAGGCAGTAAAGGAGAAAAAGCACAAGCCCAAAACAGACTCTTACTTTGTCAACATTACAATCCTGCTTGCCAGGTCTGCTCACCCAGCTTGCATGGTGCTTGCCAGGTCTGCTCACCCAGCTTGCATGGTGCTTGCCAGGTCTGCTCACCCAGCTTGCATGGTGCTTGCCAGGTCTGCTCACCCAGCTTGCATGGTGCTTGCCAGGTCTGCTCACCCAGCTTGCATGGTGCTTGCCAGGTCTGCTCACCCAGCTTGCATGGTGCTTGCCAGGTCTGCTCACCCAGCTTGCATGGTGCTTGCCAGGTCTGCTCACCCAGCTTGCATGGTGCTTGCCAGGTCTGCTCACCCAGCTTGCATGGTGCTTGCTAGGTCTGCTCACCCAGCTTGCATGGTGCTTGCTAGGTCTGCTCACCCAGCTTGCATGGTGCTTGCCAGGTCTGCTCTTCCAGCTTGCCTGTTACTCTGTTCCTGTGGTGCTGTCAGAGATTACTGAGAGGGAATAGTCTGATCCAGCTCTAGCAGAAGGTTAAAGATACTGGTATGACATTGGATCGTAATAGAAAAGAAAGCAGTGATTTTACCAATATTGAGACTCAGAACAAACCAGCATGAGTAAAATTTAAAACATTTCAAATGACACAGGCTCAAAACATTAGTTAAGCCAATGTTGTACAGTTGCAGAGTACACTGTTTTTGCAGAGGGACTGTACTGCCTCCATGCTACACCTCTGAGGTCACACAGAGGGCAACAGAGAGAAACATAGTAAAAGTCATAACTTACCTCCCTCATAGGTAGTTTAACTTCAAATAAACCATTCAGGTAGTTGACTAGCAACTCCAGCACTATAATTGTTCACTTGATACATAATGCTTAAATAAAACTTCAGAAAGTTGGACAATATGAACAGCAGTGTAACTGGGAAGATGCCAGTGCAAGTATTATTTTTTTTTTATTTGTTTTTGTTTTTCCTTTGTGATGTTGCAATTTGAGGATGGGAGAACGTTTAATGTGGACCACCAGTGCCCTCAAAGTTAGAGTGGTTTGTGTGTCTGTGTAGCAAGCTGAAAATATTACTTGGGAACAGGCAGCAACACTTCATTATTCACATCATTGGAAAGCAGAAGGTAGTGATTAAAGAGGGGATAGTCCCTGTTTGAAAGTGTCTGATCTGTTGTCACTTGATCAAAATTAAGTGCTGACATGCATCCTGGCTTCATGGTGCAGAGTGATGGAGTCCTAACTGCGACCAAATCAACCCAGGATTGATTAGTGACTCAAGCACTGCAGGAGCCAGGCAGGAAGGGTAGAGTGAAGTGACGTCCACTCACCTCTTCCATTGTAGATGCCTGTAGTCTGGAGCACACTGGGAGCTGTGATTTTCCTGGTGGAAACCAAAAAAGCCACCATCCTTGTTTTGGGAGTGGTGGTGGGGTGAGACTGCATGAAAGGAAATACCTTTTGTGGATATAAGGGGATGTCCTTTGCAAATGGAACATTGCAAATCTCACCCCATTCCTTTGCACCTCTTAGTGCATGAAGGGAGGTTAGGGTTGAAAAAAAAAAAAAGTCATGAACCACATCTGATGACTTTCTGAATGATGACCCCACTCTGTCGATCCTATACTCACTATAAATAGGCTGATTGACCAGGAGGGGGAAGATAATTGACAGGGAGCAGAGTCGAAGTAAGGAAAAAGAGTTAAAAGTGATCACATCCATCGGTAGGATGTATGTGATTGAAACCAAACTGAATAATAATGGCAGAATTTCTTTCACTTAATCAGTCAGCTATTGATGGAACAACCAGTCATAGAGTTTAGTATGTTTTTGTGTATGTAATGAGGGGGACTTGTGTCTAAAAAGTAGGTGTCTTACTAGTTACTTGATCACAATTAAACACTCATGGGTGTGTGGGGGGTTGCATATGCTACATCAGCGGAATATATTATTGTAGGTAGAAATCCTTAAATTTGATTACTCAAACATTTGTGGTATAGTTACTGATAATCAGTAATCAATTTGGGGGTTTAGTCTGCAATTTGAAGCAACTACCTTATTTTCATTTAATCTCAGGGAAGTAGTACTTGTAAAAGGTGGCAAGAATTTTTAAGTGGATCTACTTAAAGGTGAATATGGGTAGACTTCTTATGGTGTCTGCTTTTTTAATTTCTCCAGGTCTTTTGGGTTTCTAATACCATGACAGGAATGGACCCCATTCCTAAGTCAAAGTACGACTAAAGTTCATGAAATTAGTATTGTTTCACTCTTTGATGTTAGCCAGAAGTGCTCTTCGCAGCACCCGCAATGTGCCCAGTAATGACTCCTTCTGCAATTCGTATGGTGTTACATGAATTGGTAACATGTCTAAATACGATTGTAAATTCTTTTTTTATAAGACCAGTTGCTCCTGCTACTATTGGAACTGTCTGGGTGTCTTTCTTCCACATTGATCTAATTTCTGCCTGCAGATCGAGGTATTTTATGACTCTGTGTCTCTCTGTACACAAGACACTGTAGTCACTAGGTGTGGCGATTTCAGTGATCAATGCTACTTTTGTCTTTTTTTCTTGGATGGCTGTATACAGTTTTCTAGCATCTGTCTTTTGGACTGTTAGTATTGGCTTATCCCATGTGATGTAAACTTCATCATTTTCTATGATTCTCTGTGGCTCATGTTTCCAGTGTTTTTCAGCCACTTCAGTACCATAATGTTTGCACAGTCTCCAGTGTAACAATCTCGCCACATTATTATGCCTTTCAGTATACAGTCCCTCTGCCATTAGAGAGTCGCAACCAGCAATAAGGTGTGTGACTGTTTCCAATCTGGTTCCACAAAACCTACATATGTCTGTTTCTCCCACATTTTCAATGGACTTAGTAAACCAGCGTGTACGTAGCCCTCTATCTTGGGCTGCCAATATTAACCTTTCATTTCTTGATGTAAATTCACCTCTCCTTAACCATTCCTGCGTTCATTCTTGATCAACATGAGGCTCTTCCAGAAGTTTTCTATACTTGCAACTATATTTATGTTTTTTTCCACATTTCTTGCCTTCTCATCTGGTCCTTCACCTTATATTCTTTTTGTTTTTTAGCACATTCAGTTGCTGCCTGATTTTTATCTACTAATGGTTTGATTTCCATTCCTGCTTGACGTTGATTTGCTTCTGCTAAATTAAGTAGAGATGTCATCTTAGATTTATTCTCTTCATGTTTCAAAACTTTCACCACATTTCGATCTTGTGAGGTCAGTAGATATGTGTGGAGTCCCACGATTGCAAATCTGTACATATAATCAATTTCAAGGAGGCCCATCCCTCCTTCAGAATGGTGAATATATAATCTTGGTATACACTGATTTTTATAAATCATTTGGTGAGCATGAAGCATCCTTCTTGTTTTAATATCCAGTCTATCCAACACTTTTTGGGGCCAGTCAATCACTCCACAACTATAAGTTAGGACAGGGAGAGCAAATTGATTTACAGCTTGAATCTTATTCCTAGGTGTCAGTGCTGTTTTCAGGATTAATTTATGTCTTCAAAAGTACTCCTCACTAAGCTTTATTCGCATTTGTTCATGTTTTATTGCTGATCCTTCATCAATTCCCAAGTATTTATACACCCCCTCTTGCTCAAGTTCTTTTATATCACATTCTTGTCCCAGACTGATGTTTTCCTGGTGCTGCAATTTTGCTTTTTAAAGGTTGCTTTTGCACATTTATCAAGACCAAGTGACATTTCAATATCATCTGAAAAAG